>NC_135537.1:30821289-30898211 GCF_045843805.1 Urocitellus parryii
AGCTGAATGTACCTCAATAACCCAAAGTGGTTTAACACTGATATTTATAAATGTCAACTGCAACATTTTCAGGCCAAATGAAAAAAATATATGATCATTAATAGATGTGGAAAAAGCATTTGCTATAATCTAACACCCTTTTGCAACAAATGTGAACAAAATTCTTAGTAAAGAAAAAATGTTAAAGCTTATCTGATAGAGTATTGAAAAGTAAAAAAAAAAGCTTATAATAAATATTACTGTAGAACATTTAAGGTGTTCATTTAAACCTCATGAGCAAGAAATGGATCTGGGGAGATCACCACTTTTATATTGTGCTGGAGGTGCTAAACATTTGAAAGAGAAATGCTATAAATATGCAACTGCCAGTGTTGAAAGAAAACATTTTCTATATAAAAGCACAATCTACCAACAATATCTTAGAATTTGAGAGCATAAGTTAGCTGAATGTAATAACATTCAAAAATTAATGCATAATAGCTATGAAGTTACAAACAATATATTTTTAAATTATTTTATAATAGCAAAAATAGTATGAGTTCAATGTTTTTTAAAGTAACATAGAAGTTCAGGAAGAAGGAAATTATTTTTTTTGGTGGGGAGAGGGACTGATAATTGAAACCAGCGACACTTTACTATTGAGCTACATCCCCAGCCCTTTGTAAGACAGGGTCTCAGTAAGTTGCTTAGGGCATTGCTAAGTTGCTGAGGCTGGCCTCAAACTGCTGAAATTATAGGTGTGTGCCACCAAGACCAGTTTGGTAGTTACTATTAAAAAACAAAACTACAAAGAAATATATTATGCTCATGGATACTCATTACGGTAAAAAATATCTCTCAATCTGACTGTAGGTTTAGTATGTTCTCAATATTGGATCTTTCCAAATAGACATTTTCCTTAATTTAGACTATAAGATTTAATGTTTTCCAATAAAAATTCTAACAGGGTTTCTGAAGAACTTCACAAACTAATGCTAAAATTCATTTGGAAAAGCAAAGGTCCAATAACGGGTAAGCATAAAAAAAATAGGTGGGCAAAATTGTACCATCAAAAAAACAAGATTATAATGCTATCTCAATGAAAATAGATATTAACTTAAAGACCAATTAAGCATTGTGATCAAATAATCAATAAAATAGAGCCCAGAAACAGAAAAATGCATATTACACTCAACATGACAAGATGATAGAGAAGCTAAGCTAATTCCATGGGAAAAATAGCAAAATTTATTCTTTGCTCATGTAGTAAACATCAATTCCAGGTAGACAAAAATTGTAATGCAAAAAGAAAAACTTTTAAATTTAATGGAAATTACAAAAGGTAATCATTATGATCTTAGAATAGAGAAAGTTTGAATAAAAGAAAAGGCTGAACTAGAAAGAACACCTACTTATCAAAAGACATTATAAGAAAGTGAAAACATGAACCACAAGCTATTTGTTAAATTCTAACTTGTTGAATCCAAATGTATTTAGTATAATTAATTCCTGTGCAATAACAAGAAAGATTAGAAACATCCTTCCCTTTTCCCAAATAAGACTAATAAATGACCAAATGGGCATTTCAAATGAAGAATACCACTGACTCAGTGTCATTACTAATCAGATAATCATAAATTGAGATCACACCAGGATATACTTTTATTTATATTATACTAAAATTAAAAGTTCTGATGCTATTCATTGTGGAATAAGGAAATAATGAAAGTCAAACATAGCTCTAATATAGTATATAGTTTGGAACATCTTATTTAGAAAACAATTATGTAAATCTGGACACTAATTTGTCTATAACCCAGGAATTTTGCTCCTCAAAGCAAAACCTACAAGAACTTACATGTGAGATTATTTATAGCAATAATTGTTGTCAATGATAGCAATAGAAATAGTAAAGTTAGGTAACATTGGTGAAAATAAATTGAAATTTTATGAGTGCATAAGAAGATAGCTGAATGTAGTAACTGATTTAAGGATAAATTAATGAATGCTTTATGTAGAAAAAGTGATTTAAAGCATAGCCACAGAATAGATTATTCCATGGCCTCACCTATATATTTTTATCACTTCCTTGAACCTTCTCCAGTGTCAACACAAAGATTTTCTTTCTCTCATCTTACTTCCACAGACATTAAGATCACAGCTCTCCTTGGTGATCCTGTTCTCTTATTGCTACACTCACACTGGGTTCTTAAATTCAATTGGTTCTGGGATACCATCATTGATATCATTGGGCTTATCAATGACCTTCTAGCCTCAAGAACATTTGCTCCAAAGGAGCACATGGCCAACTTGAGGACAGAAAAGGTCTTTATCCTCATCTACAAGGAACCTAAGAAAAAAATACAATGATGATCTTATAATACTATGGTTACTAAAAAATGAAATTAGGGTATATGACATTTATTGGAATGCAAAAAGGCAGTTTATATGTCACACAAACAGCTTGCTGGACACCAATATTAAATTTCTGGGCAAGAGCAACTTGACTGAAATACATAAAAATATAAAACAAGTACAGATCATTAAATTCACAGCATCTGAAAAGAACTATGAAAGAATTAAATATAAAGCAGAGACATCTTGCACAAAGTATTTGGGAAATTTTCTGCCTATGTGAGTAAAGCGACAAAATGAGCTTTGAGGTGTATTCAGATCATTACTGAGGACAAAGGGTGAACAGAAAAGCAAAAGATGAAATTACAATCATTAAATTCCTAGGAGTAGGGAATAAGACAGAATTCTGTCAACCCAAATCTCAGGTGTTGACACTGACCTTGTTTAAAAGAGCACTTGTAATTCTCAAGTGGTTGAAATAAGCTAGGTAATCAGATAGTGAGGGAAACTGTATTAAAGGTTTCTGTTCTACTTTAAATTTATTGATTTATTCTAATTTGTTATACATGACAGCAGAATGCATTTCAATTCATAGTACACATATAGAGCACAATTTTTCATGTCTGTCTGGTTGTGCACACAGTAGAGTCACACCAATTGTATCTTCATATGTGTACTTAGGGTAACGATGTCCACCTCATTCCACCATCTTTTCTATCCCCATACCTGCCCCCTTCCTCCTATGCCCCGCCCCCCATCCCCAATAATGGATCAGCATGCTTATTTGAGTTTTTATTTCGTTTTGCCTCTGGCAATATCTGTATCTGAAACAATTCTTATCCTATTTACCAATAAAACACATAAGTGGAGGGGGCCCCACTCTGGGCTCTACTTTTCTAAGCATTTAATGATTTCAAACCTATGGAACAGGAGATCCTAGAATAACTAGGGCTACCAGCTGCATTCTCTTTGAGTTACCTCTCAGTGTTCATTAAGGAGATGAATGCACACTCTGTTATCATAATTGGAACCTTGTATTTCTTTCTCCTACTAAAATAAATGGGGTTTGAAGTATAAGCAAAGACAATATTTTGGCAAGCATAAGATCCAGAAACCCATAAAGAGCTCTACTAAGACATGAAGATATATTTTAGCCTACTGGAATTTTATTTGTACGATTTACTATTTAGTCTTTTTTTTCTGTTGCTATAACTGAATACTATAGTCTAGATCATTTATAAAAAAAAATTTCTTATGGATTCAGAATCCTGGGAATCCAAGGTCAAGGGACCATATCTGTTGAGAGCCTTTTTTCTGGTATGGATGCTGCGAATTCCAAGGCAGCCAAGGACATCACATGGTAAGACAGAACAGCTTTCTAGCTTGGTGTCTTTCCTTCTCTTTTAAAGTCGTGGGAGTCCTACCAGCATGACTTCATCCATTCCTAATTACCAGCCAAATACTATTAATATATGACTTGGAGGATTAAGTTTCTAATGCATGAATTCCTGGGTATACACAAACCATAACACCTACTTATTCTTGTACCATCTTTAAGCAAATTGTACTTTGCCTCGAGGTCTGTTTCTTATCCTTTGTTTTTCTGTTCATAAAACGAATCTTTCAAAGTAGTCACTTATTGATACATAGTTCACTTCAGTTTTCACTGTTTCTACAGGTGTCACGAAGACAGTGCTAGTTCCTTCATACAAAGAATAATTTGTTATTATTAAGATGAACCAAACAGGCTATTTACAGCTATGTAGTGTGTGATCGTAGATATTTGTAAAACTACACTAGAAAACAAAAGGGTCGCAAATACAAAGCAGTTCCCACTTTTCATCCAGGCAGAAAGCCAAACCTAAAATAAGAGAAGTCATATGTATGCATTTGAGAGAATGTAGTCTACATAAGTAAGGATTTTCCTCAAATAATGAAGTTAACATTTTGATGGCTGTTGGTGGATGATGGAAATGTAATGGCCAGAGTACAAAATTTGAAAAATATTTTTCAAATACCTTGAGGTAACTTTTGAAAAAAAAAATAGCAAGATAAAAGAACCAGGGCATTCATCAAAACTGATTAATGCAAAGAGGGCAGCCATGGTGTTTAAAGGTTCACCAGTTTCCCTACACTCAAGTGTAGCTGAAGTTTGTTCCCAGATATTTTTATCCATGTCCCAAAGAATTTTTGACTAAAGAGGAGGAGTCCTGTAGAACTTTCCACTCTCCTCCCCTTCTAAAATTCATTTATGCTTCAAGGGAGTGAAGACAAATGAGTGATGGAACCCTCTTCTATACAATTCAGTGCACTTCAGATAGATTGTTTAAACACTGGAGATGTTAGGATCAGACTAAAGATCTTCCAGAAATGGTTCTTCATCAGGAGCAATTTCATCCCATGATACAGTTGACATACCCAGACACATTTTTCATGGTTATGATTGGATTGGGGAAAGTGTTTCTGGCATCTAATAAGGAGAGGGCAGAAATGGTGCAAAGCATCCTAGGATGCATAAGATAGATCCTGACGAAGAATCTTGGCCCAAAAACCAAATGTAGAGGTTGAGAAATGTTCTAGAACAATCCCCCTGGATCAGCTGTATCTGCTAGAAGTTGGTCTTCCTGACACATTAATTTCTGACCTAAAGTGCATTCATTACAAACATCTCTTTGGAGTCACATTCTTTCTACAATATCTGTTCCAATTGGTTTATGGATGCTGTATAATCTTCCTAGTTTTGAGCCGGAAAGTCCTATGTGCTATAGCAAATATTTAAAGCTCCTGGCCCAGCTCCCCTATCCTAGTAAACCTGACTTTCAGAACCTAACCTGCTATGTCCTAAAACGTAAGAGAAAGAAAGATAGTTTGGGCTCTGTCAGTTGTTATTTGGGGTTTTACTCAGCCCACCTGGAATATTCTAAATCAAATGAAAATAATATTCGTAATTTGCTTCTACCCTGTCCAACCAGTGTTTTGAATGACACTAAAAACATTTCAAGAATAGCTTGAACATTCAAATTTTATATTATTCTGTGCATGAATTTCCAAACTAATACATTTAAATAAGAAAGCAATTATCATAACAATTTAAAATTTTTCATTTCTGTGAAGCATTTAAATATGTACTTTTTAAAATTTCAGTGCAAAGTAATGAACTTTCTGGTCTTAGGAATGAAAATAAAACTCTGGGATAGTATATTTCATTATGTTAGTTGTGAAATGTTATTTTTCTAATCAATCATAGAAATAGGTAGTGTCGTTGTTTTTTTTTGGCAGAGTAAGTAACAAGTTGGAAACTGTTGGTTCTCCAGTTATTCACTTAAATTTTGTGGTTCATGAAATCCAGAATCCCTGTTCTATAACAATGATCCTCTTACAGGAAAATAGTGAAGGCTTTTGTTTAAGCAACTCTAGTGGTTAGGAAACCATGCTTTCTGAAGAAGACTGTGTTGCATCTGGCTGGTCCTATTGGCAAGGACTTTTTAATATTTAGGTATAATATAATGTTTGTAAGCATCTTGCAATTTTCCTCTCTTGGTATCTCCTCTACTTTTAAGTCAAATGAGTCAAATCCCACTCCTACAGGACAGCACTAAGCCATGGCCATTCTGGACACCATCTTCTCCAGAAAAGCATTCCCTAGTGCTACACATGACACAACTCAGAGCTCCTCTTGTCATTCTGGCTATTGTCATCTAAATAGTGTGTGAACAAAAATTTTCTGACCACTGAAGCATTGAATAGTGCTATCATTTTTCTGTTTTAGACCTAAAATTGTAGTCATAACCCACATTCCCCCTAGTGTGTAAGCATTCAAATGGAAATTGGTGGTATTTCCATTTGATTCAAGACCGGGATTTAAAAAAAAATTCCTACCTCTTAAATTTTATCTTATTATTGTCAGTACTTTGTCCCACCCTGCTGAGATTTTAAAAAATATTTGTCTTACAAAATATTTCAAACACATGGAAAATTAGACTAATGAAAATCCTTGTGCCCAAGCCAGATTTAATACATATTAACATTACACCGTTATTTTTCTTTTTCAGAAAAGCAAACACTAAATGTAGGTGCTGCCATACTGGCAACTCAAATCCCATGCCTTTACCTTTCTTCCTGTAAAACCTTTATTTTAAAAGTGCTGTGTCATCTTTATCATCCCAGGTTTAATTACCTAATCCTACATATTCAACTATTCATAGACTGTATGTAGTATAACAACTTTTTAAAATGCTGTAACATCAGAATCATTCTGTAGCTTTTCTTCCAAAAAAAAAATTATTCAGCTTTTGTTTCTGATGCAAATCCTTGTGTGAAAAGTACCTGTTATTTTATGTTTCAACATCTATTTTGTCCACTTCAAAAAATGGTGCAGCAAGTGTCCTTATACACATCATCTTAAGTGCATGTGTAAAAGTATCCCCAGGGTAAACATCTAGAAGCAAGATTTCTGAGTTATAGTTATGCATCATTTTAATAGATATTTATCATATTGCATTTCAAAACAATAGTACTGATTTATGTTCCCAGCAACAGTATATGGGAGCTTGCTTTAATCTACATCCTTAGCAATACTTGGTATTATGGATTGAATTGTACACTCCTCAAAATTCATATGTGCAAGTCAACTCCCATTGCCTCACAATATGAACTTATTTAGAAACAGTCATTGCAGATGAAATTAAGATGAGGTTCTATTGTAAGAGTGTTGTTCTCTAATCCAGATGCCGGTGTCTGATTGAAAAGGAAAATTTGGACAGAGACATGTGCAGAACGAGACTACTATTGAAGAACTTGAGGAGTCCTAGAGGCTGCAGTGCACCCCCAGAGGCAAGGGGAGAGGTATGGAACAGATTCTCTCTCATGGTCCTCAGAGAACCCATTCTGCTAACATCCTGGTCTCAGATTTCTAGGTCCCAGAATGTATGAATGAATACATTTCTGTTGTTTGAACTACCCAATTTCCTATGATTTGTTGTGGCCATCCTAGAAAACCAAGCAATACACATGTTACTGTCTTTTAAAATATTTGCCAATGTGATGGCTATAAAACAATCTTAGTTTTAATTTTTATTTTCTTTCACTAATGATACTGAGCATATATATTAGTTATTTGGGTATTAAAGACTGATCTTTACATGTTTTGTCTACTAAGTGTTTTACTTCCAAATTTTGGGGTTTTTTAATATAAATAATTTGAAGTATTGAACAATGAAATGGGTTCTCTCTATCATGACTGAAGATGTTTCCAACCCTGTCATAAATAACTTCTAATTCTTCTAAAGTCTTGCTTTTCACAATTTGTTTTTTAAATCACCTAGATTTGAATTTTATATGTGGAATGCGAAAGAAATTTATTGTTTTATCCATTTGGATTCTCAGCTGTCCAAGCACTATTTGCAATTCTCATTTTTTGGTTCATTACTCTGAACTACCACTTCTTTCATAGTCCATGTTACCACACGTGTGTGTGTGATGGCTTTCCACGCGCTCTGCTCTATTCCATGTGTCTATTTGTCTAATCCTGTTCCAATACTATAATGTTTAAATTATCATAGCTGTGTAATAACCCTTCCCATAGTTTTTTTTTTCTAATTTTAAATTTAGGATCATTTTCTTAATTTTTAATTTCACTGCATTATCATTAGAAAACATGATTAATATCATATTGACTCTAACAGAATGTTAAAATAGGTCTCTGTTTTGGCAGAGTCTCTGAAGCCAAGAATAAATTGGAAGTATCTATGTTAAAGTAATGGGATAAATATCTTTGAAGGAATTGCTGACTAGCTGGTGAGAGGACACAGTCACTCCCTGAAGGACAAATACATGAAGGTTAGAGGGGCCAGGAGAGAAAATTTCCACAGTTAAACAGTTTAGGGGTACTATAGCATTTTCTTTCCTATGCCCTATAGAAGGAAAAAAAAGGGGGCGAGTCCCCTTATGACCTGTAGAGGCTGTAAGAAGCCACTGAAGAGCTTGGTGCCAGTCTTGTGGAGCTCAAGTAGCAAAGGTTCTACTAGAAATAAGGGGAGACTTCCCACGGGGGGCAGAAACTGGCTGGGGAGGAACGGAGGCATTACCTGTGTCAGGGAGCAAAGCCAGATGTTTCCAGGTGGCGAACCTCAGAACACTTAACAACCCACAAGACAAACATCTGAATGATTATGAAAGAATAACCAATGCTTCTTAAACTCTTCCAAAAACTAAAAGGGAAAAGAGCGTTTCCAAACTCATAGTGTGAAGCCAATATTATTCTGAACCCCAAACCAGACAGATATCAAAAAAGAAAACACAGATACATATCATTTATAAATAGACATAGAAATTCTCAATAAACAAACCAAACTCTGACAATATATAAGATGTGTGGTTCACCAGGGTTAAGTGGAAGTTATGTTAAGAATGCATGCTTGGAAAGCTATCCAGGTAATACACTGTATTAATAAATGACAAAAATGATTACTTCAATAGGTAGAGAAAAGGAGTTTGAAAATTCAGCATCTTTTATCATGAAAATGCTCAACAAATTACAGAGAGAAAGGAATTTTCTAAACCAGATAAAACGCATCTTTTGAAACCACACAGCTAACTTCACAAATTAATGGTGAATGAAAGTTTCTCCCAAGATTAGGAACAAGAAAAATTGTCCTTTTTCCCTATTTCTATTTAACATTACATTGTAGGTTGCAGCCAGAGCAATTCGGCAAGAAGAGAATAGTAAAGGCATCCAGATTGGCAAGGACTTGTATACTTTAAAAATGACATGACTCAATTAAACATGGGCAAAGGCTTACACATTCCTCCAAAGAAGTATACAAATGACTAATAATCACATGAAAAGATGCTTAACAGCATTAGTCATTAGGAGACAAAAACCACAGTGAAGTACTACATCCCTCCTAGTAAGATGGCTATAATGTAAAAGACCACAAGTGAGTTTAGCAAAGGTGTGGAAAACCATCATGTATCATTCGGCATTCTACTGTCATGTATAACTAATTAAATTTGAAAAAAAGAAAATAAAGTATTATATCTATTCAACAGATTATTGTTCAATTATAAAAATGAATGAAATACTGAAACTTGCTACAACATGAATGAACCCTGAAGACAGTACACTAAGGGGTAGAAACCAGAAAAGACAGACCATGTATTACTCCATTTCATTATATAAAATGTCCAGAAGAGGCAGATGCAAGGAGATAGAAAGCAGATTGGAGTTTCCAGGGGCTGGGAGGGTACTGGATGGGTAAAGGTTTAACTTTGGGTAATAGAAATATTATGTAACTAGACCTAGGCCATGACGTCACAGATTTTTTAATATCCTAGAAACATCCAATCATTTTTATGGTACATGAAGTATATCTCATGAAAATTGATCAATGTAATTTGCTACATAAAGAAGGGAAAATGGGCTCAAGTGTAGCTTGGTGGTAGAACACTTGCCTAGCATGTGTGAGGCCCTGGGTTCAATCCCTAGCACCAAAACACAAAAAGGAAAATAATATGATCTCTTTAATAGATTAAAAAAAAAGAAAAAGTTGATTGCAAATTAGAAATGGAAGGAAACTTACTAGTTTATATTTAATACAGAAAAAACACAACTATGATTAATAGGATACTTAATGAAAAAAATTAAGACATTCCATTATAATGATGATATAAAGTGTAAGTCTTGTAAGAAAATGGCATAAAAATATTGTTGCTTCTAGATAATGTTATCTACCTAGAAAAATCATCTGAGTTAAAGAAAATAGGAGTTTAGCAAGATTGTCAGGGAAAAAAAAATCCATTTACAAAAATTAAAGGCATTCTCTATACCAGTAAAAAAAGACAACCAGAAAACACAATAAAAAAGATATTTCCCATCACAACCAGATTTAAGGTATTTGGGGAATTATCTTTATTAAGAACACAAAATTCCACTTTTAAAAATGTTAGATGTTGGTAAAATATGTAGGCAATTATCTGAACAAGTGGGAATATATTCTATGCTCTTGGATGAGTTTACTTATAATGTTATAAATTTTTCCTAATTACATCTATAAACTCTCTGGACTACCATAACAATTCTACTTAAAACTTTTAAAAATTATAAAACAGATTCTAAAATTTACACGGACAAATAAAAGTGTACAAATAATTAAGTCAACCTAAAAGATGGCTTAAATACATCATCGCCTCTCGGAACACAGAAAAAGCAATGGATAAAAATCCCCCACTCCTTCCTGCTTAATGTGGCAGTCAGAGAAATTCTCAGTCAACCAGCACCAGAAAGGATGCTCACTGTGACCACTGTCTTTGTTTTTCTAGATGTTCTGACTAATTACATTTAAAAAAAAAGTCAGGAAACCTGGATATAAGAGGGTGAAAAAAAAAATTTCTATTTCAACACTCTCTACTTCTAAAACTCAAGAGAACTAATTGAAAGATTATTAGTGATGAAAATTCACTTCAGTAAAGAATCTAAAAAGAAGTATTCCCAAGTGAATAATCCTTCTGATTTTCTAACAGAAGGAAAATAACAAATTTATAACAATAAATGACCTTAATATAGTAAGCATAACTAGACAATTTTTCTAAAGAAAATTTACATTAAATAAATGACAGTGCCAAATACTGTAAAGACATCCAGTTTTCTAGAATAAATGTTTAGATTAAACCCAAAGACAACAAAAACATGTATTTAAATTTATCTGAATATCACATACTTCTTTTGATAACTCATTGAACAAACTTGTACACAGGCCTTGATGCCTACTCTGAAGAGAAATCCCTTCTGGCCTTTTGGGACCAATCTGAGGATTTCAAATGTAGGGCTCCAGGGAGGAGACCTCTTTACTTTTTATGTGAAGTATATTTCTTATGAAATGTTCATAAAAAACTTAATATTTGAGAAGACCTTAAGTCAAAGGCATAATTTGAATATATAGCTATAAGAGGCACAGTTCATGCTAAAGAAATAGCAATGGAAAATCAGGAGCAGGGAGGCAAAGAATTTGACTTTAGTTTGAGGAACAAAAGAGAAGAAGAAAAATCTAGTTATTAAAAGCAAAGAAGTTAGTTTAGATAACAAGGTCAGAATAATTTAAGCTATAAAAATTTACATGTGCTTTGCTATTTTTTCTGGAAATTGGGAATTTGTACTTCAGGTCATGGAAGATCTACACCAAAACAGATTCCATCAAAAAGAATACTAGAGCTACCAAGAAAAGTTGAACCAACAGCCTACCAAAAAAAAAAAATGACTATAACAAAGAAATCTGCTGGAGGCTATACAATTCCCAGGAATTTTGCATGCTGTAACAATGAGCAGCAGATGGTATTAAGTCCAAAGAACATCAGTAAATAAAATAGCCAATGGTTTCAATCAGTTGAAAAACTGGAATGTTAACTCCAAATCCTATGTAAACCAGTTTCCACAGAGAATTTTTTTCTTTTTAAATGAAAACATATTTGCATTTTGATGGCACATTTCTTCCAAGGCTCTCAAAGCATTTCCATGGGTAGGTTTTTCAGCTTTATGAGTCATCCAGGGCAGATCACTTTCAAGTTGGTATTATGGTGTTCTTTTCATTATACATGCAGAGTGCATATTTCAGGTACCCTGCATTTGTGGGGTTGAGTGCTAACTTTTCTGGGAAAGTAACCACAATTTATAGCAATATTTCTACCTGAAAGTGAATATATGACTAAGGTGCAAACAACAAAAATATAAGCAAGCTAGAACACAACAATCTTAAAAGCGTATTGCCATAAAATGCATCCAGTTGAATCCTAGTCAAAGCTTTTTGCAGACTAAGAGGGTTGGCACAAATTCATGAATAGTAATAGATTATGCAAAAATTAATGCAACCCACAGAAATCCATTTATATTAACTCCACAGTAAAATAATTTCTAATTAGGGGTTATGGTCTAAAAGAAAATGCTTAAGGAGAATAATGAGTATTGCCAACATTACCCTAAATATCCCCCAAAGCCACCCATATTGTACATTAGGGGTTTGGGGGCACTCTCTCTCCAACCTGAGATCAACTGCTGTTTTGTTTCTGCTTTTTGGGTTTTTGAGAAGGTGCCAAGTAAAGTAATTAGCTAATATAAAGGTCCATATTGAACTAGATAAAAGTTAGATGAATTTTAAAATAACAAACTTGTGTAGTTGAACTTGGATAAGAGAAATGACAACTCCACTTTCCTAAAAATATTCTACTTGTTTAGGATTCACTCCCTTGTAACTTGAGTCAACAAAATATCTTTAGGCACTAACCTAACCCTTCTTACTCTCCCTTTTATTTTATTTTCCTTGTCTCTTGGTCTCTTCTCATTTCTCTTTCAGCCCATAGGTCCTATAAGGCAGGTGCTAATTCCAAAGGAATTAATGGGAAAAAGTACATTAGGACAGCCAGCCTCAACCATTCACTAGTGAGAGATACTAGGTAACTACAAGTTAATGTCTTATTTATATGATTTAGAAGAAAATACATAAATTATAGACCGTATGTCTATGTGTAAAATGGTACCCATTTTAACAGATAAGGAAACAACTGGAAATTACGATTGACTATTTTAATTCAAACTTTTCTAACTTTAGAACCAGACTCCTTCACTACTCCATATCCAAAATACAATAGTCAGAGACAACAGGATCTTCCTCAAGATCTACTGTACTGTATTCAGACCTAAACATATTTATTTACCAAATGAGAAATCCAAGCCCTTTCGTCTTCTGCCGTCTGTCTGAAGAATCTATGCCTAAATTACCAAATCTGAAAGTTCCCCATCTATTCTTGGTCACAGAAAATACATATGAGAACTAAATTACAACACATGATGAATGGAGATAAATTCAACTCAATTGTACCAACAAGAACAAATAATTATTTGCTCCATATCTATCACATGGGAGTGTTAAGAAAATTTTGCTTATTAACACCTCACTATCTCTTTCAAATGAGATTGGTATTATAATCTTACTATAAACATTCTCTTATTTTAATAAACTGAAAATAGTAAAATAATTTGATAAAAATCATAATTTTAAGGAATAATCTCAAAAATAAAATGAATGTCAAACAAATTGAGAAAATGAAAAGAACTCTAAATTCAGTAAAATAGGAAAAGATTTCAAAGGCACTGCTTCCTTTCTATTTTAACTATCTTACTCTTGCTTATAATATTTTAGGATTTCTACAGAATTCTTTAATTATGATGCTTTCTGAATATAGAAATTCTATTCTTAGGTCCTGGTAAATTCATAGCAATAACAAAATGAATGTGAAATTGAGATTCTTGATCAAGAATTATTTCTGTTAATTAGAAATAGTTTGTACTCTACTTGTTAATACTCTTTAGAATTTATACTTAGTCTAGTTACTAAAAATTCCAAATATTAAAAGGAATCACTAAAACATGTTTATGGATTTTTTTCCTGATCACAAGAATATGCATATGCTTCTCAAAAAAATTTTTCCATTAAAATATATAGCATAAACAGATGTTCCATAATCCCCCTTAAAATAATCCCTATTTCATTTAAACAATGTGAAGTTCTATGGTAGGGGAAAAAACAGTAGGCAAGTTGCTGATTAAATTTGGTTTTAAATAATTCACAACTCTAGTTTTAGAAAAGTTTACTTTGGAAAATATTTTTGATTGTCAGTTAAGATGGGGGTTCAAATTCTTTATCTGTTGGACAAATACTGATTTAACAAATACCAATTCTCTATTCAACAAATATCCACGTGACATATACTGATTAAACACTAAATTTCATATACCATTCTAAATGATGGGATGGAACCAAACAAATGTAAATTCCTGACCTCAGAGAAAATATATTCTTCTGTTCAGGTCCTTGGCCCATTCATTGATCACTCCAGTCAGAATGGCAGCTATTATGAATACAAACAACAGTAAGTGATGGCAAGGATGTGGGGAAAAAGGTACACTCAGACACTGCTGGTGGGTCTGCAAACTGGTACAGCCAATAAGGAAGGCATATTGGAGATTTCTTGGAAAATTGGGAATGGAACCACCATTTAACCCAGCTATCCCTCTCCTTGGTCTATACCCAAAGGACTTAAAAACAGTATCCTACAGGAACACAGCCACATCAATGTTTATAGTAGCACAATTCAATAGCTAAACTGTGGAACCAACCTAGATGTTCTTTAATAGATAAATGGATAAAAATATGGCAAATATATACAATGGAATATTACTCAGCAATAAAAGAGAATAAAATCTTGGCATTTGCAGGTAAATGGATGACACTGGAGAAGATAATGCTAAGTGAAGTTAGCCAATTCTAAAAAAACAAATGCGGAAATGTTTCCTCTGACATAAGGAGGCCGATTCATAGTGGGATAGGGAGGGGGAATGTGGAAGGAATAAAGGAACTCTAGATAGGGCAGAGGGATAGGAGGGGAAAGGAGGAGTATGGGGTTAGAAATGGTAGTGGAATGTGATGGACATTATAACCCAATGTACATGTATCAAGACACAAATTGGTGTGAATATACTTTGTATACAACCAGAGATATGAAAAAATGTGCCTATGTGCGTGAAAAGAATTTTAATGCATTCTGCTGTCATAAATAAAAAATAAAAATAAAGAAAATACTTCTAGTGAAAGAGGGAGACTAACAAAAATATTTTAAAAATACTATACAGTATTTTAAAAGGTGGTAAGTGCTTTGAAGAAAAGTAGAGTAAGAAAACAGTACAGAAAAGAGTAAGAACTATTGTAATATTACATAATGTGGTCAGGGAAGACCTTATGGATAGGATGACGAATGAGTAAAAAGCTGAAGGAGATGAAAAACAAGCCAGTCATGCCTGTGTTTGAGAAATGACTCAGACATTTCACAGGTGCCTTTAGTTACTATCTCAAAGAAAAAAAAGAAGTTTTAGCAATAATTATTCATTTTCATTTGCAACAGATTTTTGTAAAAAAAAGGAATTTTAGCTCAATCATCAATCCAAAAATTATGTGCAATCTTAAACAAATATTTAAAAAATTGATTTATTAGTTATAAGTGGACACAATAACCTTATTTTTATATGGTGTTGAGGATTGAATGCAGTGCCTCATGCATACTAGGTGAACGCTCTATCACTGAGCCACAACCCCAGCCCTCAAGCTATTCTTAATTATTTGAGGGCTGGGGATATGGCTCAAGTGGTAGCATGCTCGCCTAGCATTCATGAGGCCCTGGGTTCGATTCTCAACAGCACATGAAAGTAAAGATATTGTGTCCACCTAATATAATAATAATCACTTGACAATCATTTTATTCTGTATGGAAACTCAACACAACGTGTGAAGTAATCACAATTTAACTTCATTGGAATTATGTCCAAAATTATGGATTCTCATGCATTAAGCCTATGAGAAGGTCTTGCAGCATATGTGCAGGGATATTTGGTAATTGATTCTCATGTTGTGTTAAAGAGATAAGAAGGAATGGCAAATGAGCTGCAGAGGAAATTTCTATCAAATGCTTAGCTACTACTTGACTGTTAAATATTACCACTCAGGATAGTTTAAGGAAAAAAAAATCCAGAAATACACAACCAGACTTTTATGTGGTATGTTCTAATTTTTGAATGATGGCAACTTTCAATTAGAAACAATCATGCTACACTGATAACAAACAGCAAGACTTAGCTCTGTTGTTTCCATTTGAAAATCTTCAGTGTGGAATTAGGAGCATGTGTCATGAGTAAAAATACATCTTCCCCAATTCCCACTACCTTGCCCTCCATCTGGCCAGACTATCAAGACCCTTGGACTTTGGGGATAGATAGATGTCAGATTCAGATAAGCTCAATATGGAGAATTTCAAATGGACCCCAAACCTAGAAATGGCTTATTCCTCACTTTCCAGATAGGCACTCAAAAGATCACAAGATCCTCATTATCAAACAATGGATATAGGAGAACACTACAAAAAACTTAAAGTCATAGGACAAAGCTGTGATGTCCCATAGAAAGATGCTTCCAAGTCTGTGATGGCCAAGGATGCTGTGGAATGAACTCCTGGAAAAGGACTTGGATTCCAGCAACTGTGTCCATTTCTAAAGAAATTGGACAGTAGCCGAGATCACCATCCTATCTGACCATGCTGTCAAGAGAACCAGGTCTATGCTCTAATGCCCACCACCTGCCCAGGCTGTATGAGAGAGGCCAGTTGGGAAAGAGAAATCATCTGAAGAGAGAAACAAGTTTGTCTTTCTTTAGGTGCAGCTGTTCCTTAAATTTGGACCCTCTGACCAAGGAGGTATACAGTATCTTCACTACCTTCCCAAATTTTCACTCTAGTCTACTCCCATGGACAGTTCTCAATAGCAAAGGGGTAGTTGTCCATGCACAAATAACAAATTAAGAAAAATCTAGGCATCCTGTAACTTCTTACCATTCCTGGTGTCATGTCTGCACCAAAGTCATGGGTGTTTCTTCCTTGGGGGACGAGGCAGGCAGCTATTCTCTTTCTGGAGCGACTGACATTACAAGAATTCAAGAGGCAGTATTTTGGAGCAAAGCTGACCTTGGAAGCAGAGGAAGATAGCTTCAGAGCAAAAATGAGGCTAGAATTGCTTTAGAAGTCAGTGATAGTATCAAGTGCCGTCCCATGGACAAGAACATCCAAATTCATCGCCATGCAATTGCCCTCAACAAGGTCCAGTCAAAGCCAGTTACTTTTTCCTCCATAGGGAATACCCTTATGAGTGTGCCCTCAATAATCTGGTTTTAAATAATCCCCTGCCTTCTATGCAACTAGGGTATTAGCAATGGCTCATGAAAATGCAGCTTAGATTTCAGCCCATTAAGAAACAATACTGAGAACCAACAGAATTTGTCATCATTAAGATTAATGGATGTAGTAGCTAATTGACTATAACCTCAGCAGAGATAAAAACACATTCTCTGATGGGATAGTTTATCAAGTCTAAAGTCAATAGTCTTTCTGAGCTGGGAGTTTAGGTAAAACAGCTATGCATGCATTTTTCTTCCTAAGTGATGGACAGCCATCTACTTGTAGTGTTAACTGATTCTTGGAGGATATTGGTTTTATTCCTTGACTTAATATGCCTTTTACAGGAGAGCTTTCTCAATTTTATTCTACAATATGGGACTTCAGCTCAGAAAGTTCCCATTATAGAAAGGGAATATGGATTTATACAAAGTTTTTCTTTAATGAAAAAATTCTCCACGAAATCTGATGAGGTAAATAAATGTCAGTTATATCAATTTAAACAGATTCCCAAAACTTTATTAGCAGATTAACTTGTAAACGTTCACTCTGTATAACCTTAGCAGGTTTAGGTAGAATAGAAAGCTCCTACAGGTGTACTCAGCATCAACCCATCACGCCTTTGTATCGGTCTTAGACAATACAAATTCCCTTTGCCAATTATGCAGCATGCAAAAAAAAAAAAAAAAAAAAAAAACAGGAATCATGTTTCATCTAAAAGGTAAAGAATATCCCCAAGTAATTGTGACCTAGGTCTTTGAACTATGGCTATTACCAGTCTCAAATTGAAAAAATAGAGATTTATTGAGGAAATCCTCAGATCTGTGAAATGAGTTTCCTGGGCTCTTTGAAGAAAAGAGCAACTTTAAGGATTTCCCACTCAGTCATCTATTCCCAACAAGAGAGACAAGGTCAGGACCTCATAGCAGTTTTTTAGTTTGAAGGAGTTCCCACATGGAAATCAGGATCAGTTTTTCTAGATGGTATGGAAAGTCACAGGAGGGTTTTCAAGAGCTCCACTTCAAACCACCTCCATAAATGAGACTGGATTGTCAAGTCTTTAAGCTCTTTTCCTGCATTTACTTTCAAAAGTTCAGGGATTTGCCTATTTAACATTCAGGTGAGAATGAGCAATGCTAAAGGGATTGCTTTGTTCCATGATTATGACTGTTCTAACAATTTGCTCTAGCTGGTAGCCTAATTTGTCTATTTTTTAATTTTTTTAGTTTTTAGTTGTAAATGGACATAATGCCTTTATTTATTTATTTATGTGGTGCTGAGGATCAAATCCAGTGCCTCATACAGGCTAGGCAAGGGCTCTAATGTGGAGCTACAACCCTAGACCTAATTTGTCTTCTTGATTATACACCCAACACTTATTTCCTTGCATCCTTCCTAGGTTCATTTCTTTCACTTCTGTATCTCTACAAGCTTTCCTGTATCTCCTGAAAGTTTGAGAAGCTAAGATTTGCCTCTTTATCCATCCCTTTTCATAAAAGCCTTTGTACCATTGTATGTGATAAAACCTTACAAGGAACTTGGGCCCTCTACTCAACCCCCTTTGCTTTTCTAACTGCTGGGATCAGAAAAGTATTGTCCTTTCAAGGATGCCCTGTCTCCATGAACTTTGTCAGTGGAGGTATCATCTGTGGTTTAGAAGTACTATCTCATCCTTATACAGACTGGAGTTCCAGGTGCTTCCAGGTCAAGAAACCATGACTCACTATTCTCTCTTCTCTTCATGGCAGATTTGTGACTTCAGGGCTACAGCAATTCCCAAGACTCAATCACTCTACCACAGACCATCCCAACTCAGCCAAGTGGTCCTTCATCACCTCCAAAAGTATGTTTCTCATTTGAGGAAGAGAAATCTAACCCCTTTGAGACTTTGAAAAGACCACATCACTAGAACGAGTGGACAGTGTCTTGTAGCGGGGACACTGAACATGCCAGCAGCAAAGGTAATGATCACAACATACATGCCTGCTCTAAGAAACATATGCCTTCAGGGTGTCAGATAAGAAGCACTTAGACATCTGAGGGAAAGGCATATGAGTCAACCATGGCTGGGATCTTGGTAGGTTTTGGTCCAGCACAGGAATCCCTTCCTTATGCTTATGTAGAAGTTTTGGAAAAGGGCAACATGATCTGAATGATTAGGCCTTGGTGGAAAGAGAAATCTCCCATTTTCTCACATCAGTGGGAAGTGGGCTACACGTGAGCTGACTCATATGATTCCTTACTGAGCCACAGACCCATCCAGTGGACGTATTTCTCACTTACTGGAGTTTACTTTCTAGTCCCTGAGGCTCACAAAATAGCATTCGTATCAGAAACATGTCTCTGTCGCCAATAATGTGACTTGTTGGCACTTGGAGCTATTGCCTAGCATCATTTGAAGAGGGTTTTTAAAGCTGCATCTTTATAGTTACAATCCGGAGGGAGAAAGGAAGGATATTTTACCATCTAGGCACTATATCACGCTGCTCCCCGATTTCTGGAGTTGGCAAGATTCACCTCAGAGTCAGTTGCCACCTCAGCAGGAAGTGCCAGGTCTTTTGGATTGCTCCTGTCACACTCCTTCTTGGGTTATGTCCAGCCCCATTATTGTCTTCTAGAGGATGCCAAAATTCTGGGAGGTGATGTGTATTTTGATACTCCAACGCCCCAAGGCTTTTAGAGGTTATGCCAGATCATGTCTTTTCTGGTATCTATCCTATCTCTTGCTCAACAACCCCAGAAAAAAAAAAAAATGAAACTGCTTTGTATGGTTAGATAGAGAAGGACTCCTCGAAAATGGATGGTCCTGGATTGCATTATGTTAAGCAAAATAAGCCAAACTCAGAAAGTCCAGGGTCATATGTTTTCTTTCATATGTGCAAACTAGAGAGAAAAAAGGAGAAAACAAAAGGCATGTGTGTGGGATCTCATAAAAACAAAAGGGAGACCAGTAGAATAGAGAAAGGGGACCACGAGATGGAGAAGGGGAGGGAAAGGGGAATTACTGGGGAATGAAATGAATTAAATTACATTGTTCTATTGTGTGGGTACAAAATATGACTCCAAGATTCATGTAATAGCAATGCACCAATAAAATATTTTTGAAAATCAGAGAGAAAAGGAAAGAAAAGAGGACTCTTCATATATCCGGACATCTATATGAGGATGAGGGAATAATTCTGGGCTGAATTCAGGTCAGCCATAAAAGGCACAATTTTCTACAGCCCTGGAAAGGTCTAAGAACAAAGGCTTGAGTAGAATACAAATGCAGCCAAGAGAACACACAATATGAAGACTGGTTAGAAGAGATAAATCAGTTTTGAGTTATATGGACTATCTGGGACCAATCTACACAACAAGTGATTGGATGGGGGCCATCACGAATAAAGGGAAACCCAGCCCAGCCTCCTTCAACATCCTTGCAGATTGTCACACATGATAAGCCAGAACCAATCCTGAGAAATTAGGAAAACACTGAACTGACCGAGTTTCCGATAGCATGAGGAATGGTAGTTGATTAGAAATTAACAAAAACAAAACTAGTGGGTTAGTTTTCCTCTATGTGTAACCAACAACCCACATTTAGCGACTTAAAACAATATACTTTTTGACTTGCAGTTCTTCAGGTCAGAAGTTTAGCATGCCATGGCTGGTTTCTCACCTTAGAGCACCACAAGACTGAAATCAAAGTGTCAGCCAGGCTGAATTTTCCTGGCTGAAGGGGAAAAAAAAAAAAAAAAAAGTCTACTTCCAGTCTCTTTCCTATTGCTGATAGAAAGCTCAGTTCTTTCTAGTTGCAGGACTAAGATTCCCTTTTCCTTGCTGGCCCTCATCCAGGGACCTCTCTCTGTTCCTCAGGAAAGCTCACATTCCTTGCCCAGTGGCTCCTTCCAATTTCAAGCCATCTTTTTGTGCTTCAAAACTAGGACTTCCCTATGTCAGGCCTGTAGACCCAGGTTGAAAGCATTCATGAATAGATGAGGCCCACCTGGATAAACTCCCTTTCTGAAAACCAGCATGCCATTTAATATGATTGAATCATAGTATTAATATCATAATCCTAGTACTCAGGGATTTTTATGAGGCTCACATTTAAGGAGCTGGAAACTCTGGGACACACCTTAGAAGTCTATCAGAACTACTGATTTGTTGTGTCCTTAACAGATTAAAAGACATATTTTTACACATATATAGAGATTGTAAAGTCCTTAGGGCCAGCAACTGTTTTCCTAATTGGTGTATGACACAAAGAAGCTTCTCGGTAATAATTTGATCATTTGAATAGGATGCAAGTGCTCCAAGTAAGTATGAGGAAAACAGCAGCACACACCACTGACCCATCAAGAATATCTTTACAAAACTAATCAACATTTAGTTACCTTTTTGTCCCTTTTATCTTTTTCTTGCTTTCCTGCTTGCTTCATTTTCTTTTTGCTACTTCTTCCTTTATTTTCCTTTCTCTGGCTGATGCCTAAGAACTGTCATCATTGGAATGAGAACAAAGAATCCAGACTCTAAACTCCAGCATTGTCAAGAACTGGCTGGTCTCTAGCAAGATTCTTAGTCCATCTATGCCTTCATTTGATGGCTGAGGAAAGCATGAAGAGGAGTAGTATATTGAATCACATGGTATAATGGAGAGACCCTCATAGATTTAAATCCAGGCTTCTCTAGCTACTAATAGTGTGGCTTTGGGAAAACTCTCAAACTAGCTAGTTCCCAGTCTCTTGTAATTACCTGGGAATAATGGAAGTACCTGTGCTGGAAAGAGTATTAACAATGGCCATCACATACTAAGTTAAGTGCTTATGTGCATAATCATGTTATCAATGATGGCTACTATTTTTATTAACCATATAAACATACAGTATTATTTTTTCTTCATTTGATCTGATTTTATTCATGGCTAAAATTTATATTCTTCTTAGTTCCTTTAGGAACAAAGTAGCTTTAGCAAAATCCATATTATACTAGTATCTATATTAGACACTACTTGTCTCATCACCAATCAACCAATGTCTCATTCTTTGGCAGCAAGAATGCTCTCTTCTAACATGAGTTTGTGTTTTTACTCCCCAGATCTGATTAGATTTTCTGTCACTTTGGGAATCTCAATTTGCCAAGATTTATTTGCTGTATAATTTTTCAGCTATGAGTCCATTTAATACATATTTAGGAGGCTGCTGTACCTTCAATAACATGAATAACATGTTAAACTAAATAAAGCACTAGAATATCATTTTTGTCCGTCTCTAAGCTGCAGGTGACCAACTAAATGCAAGTAGCCATGGAAACAGGAAGGAGAAGAAATATTAAGCATAAGATCATATAAAACAAAGAATCAGGAGAGACAAGTAAACAAATGAAAGCTATGGAAAGCTGCATGATAACTGTGCCTCTGCCAAGGATGTCTATATCCCAGTTCTCTAAAGCTAGGAATCTGTCACCTTATATGGCAAAAGGGACTTTGCAGATGTGATCAAGGATCTTTAGACAGGAAGATCACCCTATATGATATAGTGGGTGCAATGTTTTCACAGGGGTCCCTGAGAGGGTGGGGAGGCAAGACAGTGAATGTCAGGAGGCATAGTGCTACCAGGACTCAACCTGCTATTTATAGCTTTCAAGATGGAAAGGAGCTATGGGCTCAGCAATGTGGCAGCCTCTCAAAGTTGGAAACAGATTCTCCCCAAGAGTCTCCAGAAGGAATGCAGCCATGTGATATCTTGATTTTAGCCCAATGAGTCTCCTCTCAGATTTTTTTTAACCTACAGATATGTAAGGTAATAAATTTGTTTATTTAAGCTACCAAGTTTGTTGGTAATTTGTTGCAATAGGAAACTGAAACTGAACAGGTATCCAATAACTACAGTGACACTTAGATGGCAGCCCTTTCATCAAGAAAAAACAGCGTAGATATCACAGGAGCCAGTTATAGTACATTGGCTACTGAACAGCTTCCATTCACTGTCTTAGGCTCCCAACAACAACGATGCTTTGCATTATTTTTCTACTGTCCTTTATTGCAGCACAAAAACCACCATTAAGATGGGCCAGTCAGAACTCATTTCTTAGAAACAAGAGAAATAGTCTCTTTTGCCATGGGCATTGTAACAAATGCACTCAAGTGCCACCAGGATCAGTTTCTTCTCACCACCGATATTGATCACACACATACATGCAAATACAAATTCATATAGTATAAAATATATACATATACACATATATAAATGAAAATAAATGGGGGCACGGGGAGTAATTCCAAGCTCCAAACCACCATCTAGTTCCTGGCTCAAATCTACTCTGAGGCCAAATTGCATTCCTGCCTTTCATTCCCATGAAAATGTTCTCATTCATGAACAGTTGCATAAGCCAACTTCAGGTGGTTTCTTTTAGTTAGAATGCAGAATGTCCTAAAAATTGCAGATAGAAAGAGAAGTGCTGGCTTGACTTGAGACTTCTATCTAAAACTTATGAGCTAATGAGCCATAGCTCGTGTAAGAACTGGTGACCTGGATGGAAAAGTATATAATACACTATTATTTAAATTTTTAAAATAAATCATGAAGACCAAATATATACCATTTCATAAAGTGCAAATGCCAGATGAAAATGTGGCAATTGAAAAAGAATAGTCAACATCTAATCTTAGATTCTTTGGATGCCATGGGAAGATGAAGTGCATAAAAGGGGGTCAGCATGAAAAGTCAATATGATTTTGAAGAGATCCTTTTGTGAAGAGAACTTTTAGAATGACACAGAATGCTGGGAAACCTGGCCCCTAAAGGCAAATACTATGGAACCTGTCCACACACCTCAAGACAGTGAGGAGAGAGTCCAGCCAGACTCTGTAGAGAATTCAATCTATGATCTGGAACTGTGGGCATAGAAAAGTAGGATGCTAGTAGCGATAAAAACAAAATGGAGGAATGTGGGGCAGTAGGCTAGAGTATGTTCTATGCAGAAAGAAAAATAGAAGATGTCAGACCACCTGACTTGGTGCTTTGGTTGTAGAGCCAAGATCTTTGCCATGTCACTGGGACTGGGTGCATCCTTAGCATTATGCTAGAGCAAAGAAAGTGTGATTCCCCATTTGCCCTACGTGAGAAAGAGCTAGTAGGAGGTCACCTTGTGTGTTCTAGAAAGGTAAAGGAGGTTTGCAGCAAGAGGCTAGAGATGGAAGCATGTTCCTGGAGGCCACAGAAAGAGGTTTAAGTGATTAGTTATGGTGGACAATCAATCTCCTAATATTCTAGAAGGAGCTATAAGAGTCAACTGTAATGGTTCCAAGTCTAGAGGGCACAAAGCCATCCAGCCAAGAAGCATCTGTTTCTCTTACCTCTCTTTTCTCCCCATGCTTCAACCCTGTTGGGGTAGGGATCCTCCACTGAAAGGTAGAGTAAGCAAGAGTGCATGTGGCGAGTAGTCGTGGCTATCAGTGAAGACTCTTAATAAAAAAAGCATCTGATCCAAATTACTTACGATTGTTTTTGTGACATGAACTGACAGCAGGGCAGTCTAATATCAGTAATGGAGGAAAGTGTGCCCAAGCATAAAGTTTTAAAGGGTTATTTGGGTACAAAGCATCTTTCACATCCTGTGAGTCTGCATTCAATGTGTAAGTTACACCTACAAACCATATATGTAATCTTTGTGATGAATATTGTGTTTTTCAAATTTTAAGTTACCTGAAAATAATTGGGTATGTTGGTTTAAATGCTGTAATAAAATTTATCATACCCATACATTTAATATGTAGTGAATTCTCCATAAAGAATGGATGGCTATAAGTCTGCATGAAGGCAGTGTAGCAGCTGGGCACAGTGGTGCATGCCTATAATCCCATCAGCTCCAGAGGCTGAGGCAGGAGGATTGCAATTACAAAATCAGCCTCAACAACTTAGTGAGGTCCTAAGCAACTGAGCAAGACCCTACCTTCAAATAAAATATAAGAAGGGCGGGGTATGTGGCTCAGTGGTTAAGTGCCCCTCGGTTCAGTCCCTGGTACCAAAAAAAAATGTGTAGCAAATGAAGCAAATGTCCTAACCCATAACCACTAGGCTCACTTCTGAACTCACTTTAAGATGGGATGGAGAGTTTCCTGTAGGTTGACAACTTCCTTTCTAGAGATAGAGATGATTAGCAGGGAAATGTAAACAAATTGTATAAAAAGAGAAAGACTTTTTCCCCTGGGGAACAGGGCAAAGGAAGGGTAAGAAAGATAACTGTGGATTTCCTTATGGCCTCCTGTTTTTCTTATCCCTCTCTCTACAGTTCTTTGAAGTATTTATCAATACATACTTCACCAAACGTGTATGTGATATGCTAAGTTATAACGACAAGATGCAGAAAAATATGCCCACTTTTAGTTTCAATAGAACCAAAGGCATGGGCACACACAAAAGAAAATGTTTGGAACTTCTCTTAAAATAGGCCGATTTATTCTGTGTCATCTTGAGCACTATTCTGGTACCCAGAAGTGTCCTGATAGATGCCATCTTGAGAATAGAAAAATACATATCTTCTAGGGTGGGAAGAGACTAAGAGAAAAAAATAATAAAGTGGTGGTAAGAAATGGTCAAGACCTCCTCCCCAATTTAAAGCAAAATCTTAGGAAGCACATTTGACAGGTTGAAGAAGAGGAAGGGATTTTGCCCAGTTTCCCATTCATTTGTCCTATGGAAAGGGACCCCAGAGAGTGGCCACCACATGGTAACCACAACAGCACAGCGCAGTCCAGGAGGTGTAGAGCCTGCGTTTATGCTTCTAGAACCTCTGCCAGTTGCCCTCACAAGATGCAGAGGATATACAGAAGTTCTTAAGTGCTCTCTAGGGGGAGGATAGGTCTGGCCTGATTCTACCTGGGAAACAGGCTTAGGAGGAAAAGACTAGGCCAGGGTCTGAAGGGAGATAGAACAGGACAAGGCAAGGATAGGCGGGGGAGAGGGGAAAAGCAGCTGACCACAGTCTCATTACAAACTTCTATACAGTTGAGTTTTCATATGCTCTCTAGCTTCAGTAACAGGCCAGTAGTGACCTCCTGGACAAAAGGCACCGTGCTGCAGAGATCAACACAGACCCAGAAAACAACTTCAGGACTCTCATGCAGATCTGAAGGCTTCTCTACCACACCTCAAAAGCCACCACTAACAACCCAAACTGCCCCCCAGACCAAACAAGCAATTTGGAAAGGAGAAGTAAAGACACAATCTGAAAAGCTGAGCATTTACTTATGAAGGGCTCTCATACACACACAAAAAAGACACTTAGAACCACCATCATAAATTACAAAATATACCTAGGAAAAAAGAAACATAACTGCCAGAAATGAGTTAAAACAGGAAATTGGTAAGTCAGGAAAACATCACTTTCCCCTCTGAGACGGTATAAAGTGGACTCGGGCTGGTGTTAGGATACAGGGGAGGATGAAGAGGACAGAGTGTCACCTAAGGACAGGCCTCCCATCCTCTATCTTCTCAGAGTAGAGGCCTCCACTCAGGTTGCCCCGGTTCTTCATTGGTATTAGCTCATTCATAGAATCAGAGTCGGCTAGTGTGAAACTAATTAATCAAAAGCACACAAGGTTTTCATTGGGCTAATTAACTTCAAAACAAACAAGTCTTGAGAGCGTGTTCTACATAACCGCAGGAGTGGGTGGAATGAGCCTTGTTACTGCAGCCCCAGCTCCCAGCTCTGCAGTGCTTCAAAGGGCCTCGCCACTTCTAATAGAAGATGACCAGGTTTTTACTTTAAAGCTGTGCTTCTTCTATACATGATGGCAAAACAATGACCTGAAAACTAAAATATGCAAGAAATCAAGGAGCCCTTTCCATAATGCTGAGCTTTATTTTTATAGCGACGCTTTGCACTGTGTTTCTCACCATGCTGAATAGCTAGGGATTGTTTCAACACCATCGATAGAACCCGAGTTGAGTTAGAGTGACAAAGCCTGTCTCAGCTCTCATTAGAGGTGCCACTCACCACAGAGGGACACACAGGTTATAATAAGCTACGAGGGATTTTCCAGCAGGTTATAAAATCGGACACAGAGGTAGCTTGGCTTGCAGAACACAAAAGCACACCTTAAGAGAACTTCTGATTTGGTTCCCTCTTTGGTGAAATAAGATTAGTAATATTAAAGAACTTAACAGAAACTGACTGTGGCTGTTTTTAGGGGGAAAAGATCTTATTTAAAGGATGATAAGAAGCTTACAGGGAAGATCAGAGAATCAGGATTGGAGGCTACCAACTCTGCAGCAGTTACCACTAGGAGATGCCCACTGCATACCATGACCAGATCAGAAAAATGGACATCTTATACCCACACTGCTTCTGCAGCTAAAATGTTTTTTCCATGCCTCTGCTTCAGGAGGATACCCTTTTCCCATTCAAGGTCAATGTGTTTTTTTCTTGCTATGAGAGAAGCTAGAAAATGAAGTAGAAGAGAGTCTCTGCTCAACATCTTTTGAAAGATTGCAATAAAACTGAAATGACACAGATCTCAGTTCCATCCAGAAAGAGACTTTTACTCCTAAGGCTGTCACATAATAGACACTCAATAAAAGTCATCAGTAATAAATTTTTAAAGGCAAGGAATGGATGAACAATATGGGGAAAATAATTTATGTACACATCATAGACAAGGGATTTTTTTTCTTCCACCTGATACTGCTCACACTTCCCTACTGACAATATTCTATTTTTTTTTATTTGGCAATGAGAAAACAAGTTTTCTGATGTCTGGATTAATATGTTTAAATGGGATTATATATAATATAAATGAGCAATTTTAAAGTAGAATGAAATAAATGCTGTTACTGACAAAAAGTTTTGAATTCAATAACACTTCTTGCATATTTAATAAATTCTACAGTGTTACCAACTGGAGATTATTTTTTCATATCTTTAATATTGTGATGCTGAAAGAAAATGCCATGGACTTAATTTGAATTGTCTTCTAATCCAACTTTTAAACCTATACCTTTCTCAGCGACTAAATATTAGTACTAATATTTTTAGAAGCATAAGCATGAACGTCTAATATATCATTTTTAAACAATAGTATTTCATCTTTAATATAAAGTACTGCTGCTTTGAAAACATGCAAAGTAGTTTTTAATTGGCTCATTTATTATCCTTTGTTTGTGCTGGGAAATACTCCCACCTCCAAGCATAATTTGCTTCATTAATGAAGCAATCCTTCTGATGAACCAAATTTCCACCCTATTCAATTACCAGAAATCAATAGTTCTCTATAAAGATGTTATTTCCTAGGCATGGCACTGAAAAATGGGGCGAGTTGTGTAACTCACCGTAGGTACTCTGAAAAATTTTATCTTTCCACATCTGAACTTGGGGGCTTATAAAATTACAAAATAAACATAAAAGTAATTCAAGATGTTCTGAACCATGGTAAATCAGAATTAAACAGACCATGCAGTAAAGCTGTTTACTCAGCATAGCATTTTTGGCCATCTGGATCATCTTTAAACTGGGCCAGGCAAAATGATGAAACATGCAGGCAGGACTAAGCCACGTGCAACAAAGCCTCCAGCTCTCACCTCAACCCTGTGTGTGGCCCCGCTGCTAGAAACAACAGAAAAATGAAGGTTTCAGAGAAAGAACTGACTTTCAAAAATAAAGAAAAAAATTAATTTTTTTCCAATTTCCTTATATGTGAAAATTAAAAATCAAATAAAAACCAGCATAGGGCTGGGGTTGTAGCTCAGTGGTAGAACACTTGCCTCGCATGTGTGAGTCACTGGGTTCAATCCTCTGCAACACATAAAAATAAAGATATTGTGTCCATCTACAACTAGAAAAATATTTTAAAAAACACAGTATAATCACATCACCAGAAATAAACACTAAATAATACACCAAGATGTTGTGCATCTAAACACACACACGCAGATAGACTATAAGCACAAAATGGTAGCATGGTGCAACTACTTTGTATAACTTAATTCACCCCCAACAGTATTACTGACCTCACAGTATTCCACTGCATGGAACAACAAAATTATTTGCTCAATCTTTTCCTCGGGTATTCAAGTGGGTTGTAATTGTTTGTAGGAATAAATAGAATTAAGATGAATATACTATGATAAAAATTTGACTTGACGTTGGATGTTTGGCCACTGACTGCTTTCAAACCCCACCCTTCTTCCCCGACTTGTTCCACATATAGGTAAACCCTGGAAAGCCTGGGGACTGCTGCTTTTGACCCCAGAGGAAAACCAACCACAGAATCCCACAGGAACATTCACCTCATGCCTAATCCCCTGCCACAATAAAGACCACACCTATCTATCCTTTTGTTCAAGCCATTGCAAACAATCCCATTATTTGGGTATTCAACTTTTCCCTATCCTCTTGGTGCATGTGGGGCATCATGAGTTCCAATATCTGCACCAATTTTAAGTGAAAGGTCAACTCTACTTTCCAGGGAGTGACTAAACCGAATAGTCTAGGCCATGACTTCCACTCCTCAGATCTTTATCCTCTGGCCTTTGGCTTGCTAGTTGGATGATCTGCCTGCTGCAAGCACATACTTCGAGCTGCTACATGCTGACTAGCATGCTCTTTAAGCCATCTGCTGACACGCTTGCATTTATGCTGTCCTGTGATCCGTTGTGTTTGCAGAATCCTACCAAGTTTGTTATTTGTTTAACCTACTTTGATAATTAGTATTTGAGGTTAGAAGTATGGGGAGGGAGCTTTTGAAGTGCACTTGGATTATGGATCTTGGCTGGGATACATGTGTCTCATAATGAATCCTCTCTCTCAATTCTAGAATAATCTACAAACTAAGGTAAGTCCATTCATGCCTCCACAAATTAACCCACTGTGAATTGGGTCCTCTACAATAAACAAAAATAATAAAAACTGTAGAAGCTATTCCAGTTGCTGTGCAACAGGCATTGCCATTGGTGTCCCCAGAGACTACTTCACTGTAGAGGCCTTCGCAATCTCCCCTCTTGCCTCCTGGAGTCACTGGAACATTTACAATAGCCACAGTTGCCCATGTGAGTCTGGTATGTGAAATTACACTCCTCAGTTAAACCCCTTTACTTTGGCATCTTCTGTCTTCATATAAGACCCTCGTGGAGATGAAAGCTGTCAGAAGCCCCGAGTTGTTGTGTCTTGGGTTGTGTAGGTAGAATCCTGAAAGGCCTTCTTATTAAAATAGAAATGGTACTTTAAATAGAGCCAGACCTGGGCCCTCTGACATATTCTACCTATATAAAAAAACATCTTCCTCATCCTCATTCCCTTGTCATGTACAATGGCACCAGAGGAGGTCTCACTATTTTGACCCTCTGGCCACATGGGAAGCCCTTAGGAATCAACTGACCCATCAGAATCAGAGTTAATATACTTTACAGGTTGCACATGTGATGAGACTCCCCAGGGAGCTGCTGCCATGGATCCCCTCACCCGGATACCTCTGATCAGATACAGGATCCAGTGGTCTTCTATTATGTAAATTGATCAAACATCAGGCAATAGTCATAGCATGCAGGACGTCCCGTCTTTCTGGACATTTTTATACTCTTGGGCTGTCTGATCCACTCAAAGGCAACAGAAATAGTTCTTTATCCAGGGTCCTCCTCATCACGGTAAAGAATTCTTTGCCTTGCCAACGCCCAAACTATAAATCAAAGTCACACATTTCTCTACATGTATGAATATCATAATACCTACCACACCAAAATACCCTTATCACCTACAGTTTCACATATTGTTAGTTACCAAGGCCTTGCATTAATTTTCCTTCTCAAAATCTACAGTCCTGTGTCCAGCAAGACATTTAATGGAAATTTCATCTTTACCAGCCTCAGGAAGCAGGCCGGTAAGATGACATAATAACTTAATTAAACAAGTTCAATTTTTCTTTAAAAATAAGGTGCTACATATTTCTACTATCCATCAGTGGAATGAATTGTGATACAGAGTTTGACTCCATTTTTGGTGTTTGATCACAGACAATTTTTAAGCCCCACCACACATCTGGGCAGATCCACAGGAAACCACCTCAGTGTGGGCAGGAAATTCAAACCATGCCAGTCACTGGCCCTGTACAGGAGCACTCACCCAGCTCCATGCCCTAACCACAGTGGAAACCAAGTCCCTCACCTCCCCCTCAAGCCTTTGCAGACTAGCTGGGTGTCTGCCTTGCTCTCCCCAGACAGCCCCTTTATTAAGTTACAACCATTTCCTACCGCCTTGGGGTGTGTGTGTGTGTGTGTGTGTGTGTGCATGTGTGTGTGTGTGTGTGTGTGTGTGCATGTGTGTGTGTGTGTGTGTGTGTGTGTGTGTGTGTGCATGTGTGTTTGTGTGTCTCTCTCTTCATCAGTCTCCACATTTGGAACTATTTTGGGTGAGGGATTGATCCTGCCCTCCAGGGGCAACCACAAAACACATACTTATATTGCTGGGCACTTGTCTAGTTCCATAGGAAAAATTCCTAGAAATAAAATATTCATGGCTTAACTTCTAAAAGTTCACTCTAAATCGAGTGATGTAACTTAAGTATCTATTTCCTGTAAACGTCAAATAAGGTACTATTTATCATTGCCTGTTTTAGAGTTGACAAAATAGTATCTTATTGGCTTAAATTTATAATTTTTAAAGATGTTGAGAACACTTTAAAAAATATTTTTCTATAACATGCACCCAAATTTTTCTTATATATTTCCTTTTTGTGTAACTTGTTCTTTTTTTCTGAAAATTAACTATGAAGAAACTTGTAATATTAAGTCTTTGTATATATCTTACAAATACAAACAGATCAAGAAATTTTTGTATTAAATACCAAAATGCCAAATAAAAATGAAAAAAAATTATCTTGTTACAAATATGTACAAAATATTTGTCAATTGCCTTATTTCACTACATTTATGACTTTTTACTTATGGCATTTTGCAATAGAAAGGCTTTAAAGTTTTAAATTAAATTCAGAGTCTTCTAGTGCCGGTTTATTGAAATACTGATAATCTAAAGATATTTATTTCCTATAACAATTAAGGAAATTTTTTCCAACACATTTTCTACTGCTCAATTCAACTCTAACATATTTCTTAGTATTCTGCAAAAATCTACCTCCTACAAGTATTTAATCCATACAGACTTTGAAATTTGGTATTTGCTATAAAAATATGAGCTATTTATACAATAGCTTCAAATCTGCCCTTATATTCCAGGGGTCTAGAGTAAAACACCATTGACATGAATCAAATGAAGCAGGAACCACAGCCAGCCAAGATTCTTCTCCTGATGTTGAATAATTTGAATTCTCCCTGGGCTAAGTCAACACATGAATATTACAGACCATGTGCAGCTCATAGAGTCTACACCTATGAAAGGCTTCCATCTCTGGCCATCTGTCACACAATGGAGTGAACAGACTGCTCCCATAGCTACTTTTGTGGACAATTTGTGAAAAAAAAAATATCCTTTGGACTTTAAAAAAAAAGCAGATTGAAAGCAAAATGTGAATCTGAATCTTATAAAAGTGGTTTTCTGCTTTCATTGGCCAATAGATCAAACGGTGTATATGCTGGCTGGCCCTTTTCTGATTTTAGGTCATGAGTTTATTAACACAGGTAAAATTTATGCATGGATCTGTAGTTTGTACAGATTTGGTTTTAAAACTAAAGGGAGGACAGACTTTCATTTGGCAGGAGGTCTGAATATCAAGTGAAGTACAATAATCTAAATCCCAAAGGCCAGACACATATGTGAAGAGAAATTTTATAGAATCAAACTGAATTCTCAAAGATACTTTCAAAATAAATTCAGAGATGTTTGTTTCTTCGCAAAATAGAAATCTTAGTCTTCGTTCTACTAGTGTCATCTTATTTGGTTTTGTTTAGGGGATGTGGGATGGGGAGAGGGATGTACATAATGGAAAGCATTAGGGAGGGAAATGCCCCTACTACAGAAAGGAGGTTTCTGTTTAAGCATGTGACCCAGAGAGAAACTTCAAGCCTTTTGGTGAAGCAGGACTTATCAGTAGAGACTATCAAGAGAGATGAGAATTGGGAAGGACTGAGTCGAAGGGAAAGCACCTTAGTCATTTAATTACGTAAGCTCTGGATTGAAAGGAAGCTTCTGGAATCAGACAGACCTGGGTTTGAATCCTGGTCCTGCCAATTACTACCTGCTTTTTAACCTTGCTGCATTATGTGTAAATGAGCATGATGTTTCCATCAAAGGTGAAATTAATGCATGAACATTAAATATGTTCACAAAAAATGATTGTCATCTATATCCACTCAATAAGCACTAACTGCTATGTAAGGATAATAAAGTCAACACACTTATTACTTGTTTCAAAAAGGACAAGAAGATGGTTTCAAAACTGCACACTAAATGGTAATATGTTTTTTTTTTAATTGACAAGTTGGGATTAGGGCAAGTTATAAGGAAATCAGAGACTAGTTTTCAAAATACATATAAAAGGTTTATAATTTTACTCAATTTGAGCCGAAAATTTGTCAATAAACCTTCTTGCAGGTAGCAGGAAAAGGAATCCGGATCATTTTAAAGATTCATAAAGTTCCAAATAACATTAGTGGTTCAGATGAAGCACAGCAATTTCTGATTTAGCATGCTAAACATTCAGAGAGTCAATGAAACGGTTTCATATGGATCTGTTTCTTAAAATACCTTTCAAAATAATCCAGTGCCATTAACACCAATCCATTTATATTATGGAGAGACTACACACACACCCAAGAATGTACAAGTCTTCAATTTACAATGGTTCCATTTACAATTTTTCAACTTAATGATGACATAAAAGCAATCCAAATTCATAGAATGAATTTTGAATTTTGATCTTTTTCTGGGCTAACCCTACTCTCTCATGATGCTGGGCAGCATCAGTGAGTAGCAGCTTCCTGTTAGTAATAGGATCATGAACATCAACAACTGATACACTAAAGTGTTCTGTGCTGCTAATGTATGATTTTTGGTACATTAAATGTATTTAATGCATTTTTGATTTATGATACTCTCAACTTACAATGAGTTTACCAGGATGTAAATTGAGAAACATCTATGTGTGTGACTTTTCAAAGACTTTTTTCCCTCATTCTACAGAAAAGGGACTATGGAGACCAATATAAATATGCAAATGTGGGGCTGGGGATGTGGCTCAAGTGGTAGCGCGCTCGCCTGGCATGCGTGCGGCCCGGGTTCGATCCTCAGCACCACATACAAAGATGTTGTGTCCCCCGAAAACTAAAAAATAAATAAATATTAAAAAATTCTCTTTCTCTCATCTCTTTCTCTTAAAAAAAATAAAAAATAAAAATAATTATGCAAATGTGACAGCTTTAAACATATTCACACATTTTTATTCTGCTCTTCTATTTCCTTCTTGGGCAGAAGCTGGGCTTAATTATTCATTTCTAATAAAAAGAATAAAGTAGAATGGATAGAGTGATAGAGCCTTTCTGTGGTCTATCACATTCTCACTCTATCACTTCACTCATTCTGGAGGAAACCCACATCCATGGGCTGAGCCGAGAGGGCCATGTGGTCAGGAACTGAGGCCTAACCGAGCGCTAGAAATAAACTCGGGCTTCCTATCAGCATCATATAAAAGGGCTTGGAAGCACATCTTCCAGCCCCAGGGACATTTAGATGACTGAAAACCTCACTGGGGTAGTGGCTCAGTGTTAGAGCGCTCACCTAGCATGCGTGAGGCACTGAGCTCCATCCTCAGCACCACGTAAAAATAAAAAGGTATTGTGTCCACCTACAACTAAAAATATTGAAAACCTCTCTACCAGTATCCAAATGCAGATGTGCACAATTAAATGAGTCTAATTCAAAACAATGAGTTTTACTCAAGGTCAAAGTGTGTTTTCCTCAGCTTTTAGTTTCCAATTTTGTTTTGAAAGCTTCCTTACAATAACCACAAATATTAGAGGTTTGTAAGGTTCAAAGCTTGCTTAAGTGTCATTGTTTTGAAAATTATACACAATACTTGTACCAGGAGAATAATTTGTTTTCAGCCATAAATCAGTTGCAAAAGTAGATGAGCTAAGTTGCCAAACCACATCATTCATTGGTTCATTCTTTCAATATAAAACATTTATTGATTCCTATTATGCCTCAGACATTGGGCAAGATATTTCTAGTACAAAGCCATAAACTTGGATTTTTAGCAAACTAATCTTAAAGTGTACCTGAACTGATCACCTGTCCATGAAGTAATCCCAAACATCTAAGAAGCCTTCCTCTCCTTTGGGCTCTATAGCATCTTGCTTACTCAACTATGTTGCATATTATGATACCTATGACCAACATGTTAATATGACATTTATCTTATTCCCCAAATGAACCTCCATTTCCTTGAGCCCAAGCAGTGTATCTTAATATTTAAGACAGAGTAGGAGCTGCATATTTGTATAATTTAGTAACTGTTGCTACTTAACACCATATAAATTAGACGAAGATAATAGCAAAGAAATGATAGCAAGATAGGGATATATACAGTGTTATATTGTTCGTTTTCTTTATGGATAGACAAAGTTACAATGGAAAACTGAAAACTACTTCAGGAAGACCTATTGTGATTTAGCACAGAGAAAATAATAATAGCTAACTTGGGAATTGGAGAATTGTAAATACATCTGGGTTTGAATTCTATTTCTTCTACTTATGAATCTGTTTCCTGGGCATATTAACTTCTCTGAAACTGAGTTTCCTCAATAGCTAAATAGAGAAAATAAAAGAAACTACATATAGAGTTGCAGAGAAGAATACATTTATTAATGATGTAAAATGGTCACACTAATTCCTGGTACAAAGTAAATATCTGAGTTGGATATTTATCGGTCCAGCTGAGAAAGGCTAGAGAATATCCCCAGCCCAGAAGGATGATTTTTAACCCAATTCCTACACAACCATCCATGGAACATTCTAAAATGCTGATTCCTAGGCCTTAAGCTCAGATATTCAGATTAACTCTCCAAAATATGATGGAAATGATTATAGGGTCCTGGTCTTTTTTTAAAAAAAAACTATTTCTAGTAATAGTCATCATTATCATTGCACTATGGATTGAATGTTCATACAAGGCTAGGAACTAGGCTGAAAGTTTATCAACATTTATTCTTTCCTAAAACCCTTTTACAGATGAGGGGAAAAAAAAAAATCACAGCTCCCCAAGATTATGCAAAACTGAAGATCAAAGTTGGAATTCAAACCATGGACCTCCAAATTCCAAAGCCTTTCTCTACAATACTATTTTTCAGGGTCTGGGTTTTGAGACTATTGCCAGATACAGCAGTCCTCTTATTCATGTGGGAGATATTCCAAGACCTCAAGTGAATGCCTGAAACTCCAGGTAGTACTGAACCCTGAACCCAAGTATGTGTCACCTATACAAACACACACAAGTTTAATGCCTTTTTCACATTAAGTAAGTATTTATCACACTGTGGCTGTAACTTTTTTAGTTTGAGGTACGACAGCAAAACTAGCACACATTTCTTTTTCCTTCTTCACAATTTCATGGGTAGAATATTTGTTTTTATCATGGGTCTCAGCAACCTCAGCCTATGATTTTCTTTTCTTTCCCGATTAGCTTTAGAGCTTTCACATTTTCACTGGAGAGAGAAACTTCATGGGTTTATATCTGCCATTGCTACGTTTGTTCTTTGAGATCAGGATTAAGTAAAAGGAGAATACTTTCATTTAAACACTGTGAGACCAGGAATTGATCTGGTAACTAGGATGATGACAAGTGACAGAGATGATGGGTAAGGCATGAAATGTGGATACAATGAACAAAGGGATAATTTACTTGATAGAATGGAGTGTCATGTTCGAGATTTGATTATATAACACAGGAATTAAAACTTAGGATCTACAGAAACTTCCATTTAATATTTTCAGATTGTAGTTGATTGTAGGTAACTGTAGAAACTTATAGATATTGGGAGTGGGGGACTATTGTACATAAATTAATCTTTGGGATCTTGGAGTCAAAAACATTTAGCAGAAGGTTCGGCTCAACCAATTCTTCAAAGGTAATTGATGTAAACCTAAGCAGACCCTGAGACAAAGCATATTAAGAGCCTGTCCAAATCTTACCTCATGTTTATCTGCAATAGGGAAACAGATTCTATAGGAAAATTACCCCCATGCTCTCCTCCCATTAGGATGTGAGCTTTCTAATACCACCCTACTAGCAGCCACATTAAAAAAAAAACTGAAACAAATGTTGGTGTTGTGTGTGTGTGTGTGTGTGTGTGCGTGTGTGTGTGAGAGAGAGAGAGAAAGAGAGAGAGAAGGAGACTATGCACTCATGTATGTGTTAATTATAAAGGTATGTGTTTTGTTTTTTAAACTTAAAACAAATTTAATTTCATAAACTCAAATCACAACAAAAAACTGAAATTGGAAGTAGAATTTGCCATAATCGCCCTTTTCCAGAATTGTGCATCTTGGATAAGGTCGTTTGTTTAAATTAGAAACCCCTGTCTGAGCAATAGCTCTCAAAAGAGGCTCCGCTACTTAGAGCATGGCTATTCTCAGGTTTCAAGGTCACTTAAATACTTGCACAGTCTAAGCAGAGAAGAATTCATCACCACCACTGCTGCAATGTACTGACATACATCATGTAAACTGGAAGGTAATCAGGATTTTTTTCCTCCAACCACTAATGGGATAAATGCATGTGCTGAGTTGCCAGGAGAGACAAATGACTGCAGACCATGGGAAAAGTTGGAATACTTTTGCCACCAATTTATGTTGCTCTGTATATCCATCCATTCCTGAAATGGGATGTCAAGATAAATAAGGCAATCTTTTTTTGGAAACTGCAGCCAATTGTTACCATGGGTACCCAGTAGTTCAACCTGTTCTACTTGACTGTGAATCAACGTCTTTGATGCTCCTCCCAGGCCCTAACCTGAGCCAGTCCCCCCACACATCGTTGATCACATTTCTTCCATATGTAAAGTCAAAAATCTATCTTCATCCTCTGCAAAGATGGGATGATGATTAATTATATACCTTTTGCCAAAGGATCATCAACTTCTCTGTTATAAGTATTAATATATAATATTCTTATTCTTTTTTTCTTGGCTAATTGGAAGTTACTAAAAGACTAAGGGCTTCAAAAAACATTGCTCCAAGGTCTCAGTATTCCCAAGATAATCAGTGACAGCACAAAGTATTTCATTTGGCCGTTGACATTGACATGAATACAAACTATTTCTCTTGCTCTCCTAGAAGGACCTTATGCATGGCAGATCACCTCTCTCTAGAAATACAGCACCCAAGTATTTTGAGATCTCACATTGTTACATTGGCAGAGTTTTAGAAGTGAAAAATGCCAAAGGCATCAATAGTAATAGAACTTGTTAACAGATTGACCGGGTTTGTTAAACCTCCTCTCCTCAGTAGGCTTTGATTTGATGGACATAGATGCTTAAAGGGAATGAGTTGAAGCTGGAGTGCCCCATCTGGGGTATCTTTCCTCATCCCCCTCCCAACTCCCTTTAGTTTCAACTCTGATACTCCATTCTATTCATGAAGTATACAGTGTAAAAGGATCAATCATTGATTGATGTTTGAATATTCTTTACATGTGACCAGGGACTTGACACACACAGCCTCACTTAATTTTACATCTTTTTTTTCATAGTGTCTATTTTTTAGAGCAGTTTGAGGTTTATAAGAAGACTGAATGGAAACTACGGAGTTTCCATATACCACGGTCCTCTTAGAGGGAGGGCTACAAACTTCTTTCCGATATCCCACCCAAGAATGGCACATTGATTACAGTCAGTGAATCTACACTGACACATGATTGTCATCCAAAGTCAAAGTTGACATTAGGGTTCACTTTTGATGTTGCACATTATATGCATTCAGTTAAATATACATTGATGTGCACTTCCATTATAGTATCTATGTTAAATTGCTGGAGTCATATAGCTTGTGGACTTTAAAGATCTATTTCTTTCACTTAAATCTGCATATATGATTCCCTCATTTCTTTTCATGGCCTGAAAGCTCATTTCTTTTTAGGGATGCATAATATTCCACTGTCTAGAAGTACCTCAGTTTAATTATCCATTCTGAAGGTCATCATGGCTGCTTTAAAGTTTGGGCAATTTTGAATGAAGCTTCCATAAATATTCGTGTACAGATTTTTTGTGTGTGTGTGCAGAAGTAAGTTTTCAACTTATTTGGATAAATACCAAAGAACACAATTGCTGAATTGTATTGTAAGACTATATTAAGAAGCTGCTATGGGCTGGGGATCTGGCTCAGTTGGTAGAGTGCTTGGCTCACACACATAAGGCCCTGGGTTCAATCCCCAGCACCCAAAAAGAAAAAGAAAAAAGTGCATCCCTTCTTCTAAAATAGCCCACATTTTCTTTTTATCCAGGGGGAAGTTGACTTGGGACTCCAACTTTTTCCCATTCTTCACACCATCAAGTATATCGACAAATAGAGCCAGGCCTCTGGCTATGACACCTCCATTTCCTTCCTTACTTCCATCTCTAGTCAGGGCCTCTGCAAAATAATGCCAGTGTATTAAACAGCACAGCACTAATCAGGTGGTCAAAAACCATATCCAGAAACCTCCCACATCTGCTTCATGTCAGGAAGAGGCTACATGCCAATCACAACTCAGTCAATGTGTCCTACTGGCAACAGCTTTTCCTAAACACAGGCCAAAGTTAAGATTTGCAAAAACTCTTGTGCGATTTGCATGTTGGGCTGTCAGGTGGCTCACCATTTGTGGTTGGTCATCTTCCATCAAGCTCTTCAGGATTTTGTCAGTTTGAGAAAAACCTCACTGTCACCAACTAAATTGAGGGTGTGGAGTTGGAGAAGTCTCTAGTTCATTTTCTAGGGACTCAAACCTTAACATGTTTACAAACTCTTAACTGAGTAAATGAATGGTTAGACAGAATCATTCTCCCCTACCACCTACAACACACAGGCTTGGACATTACTCCTTTAGCCACAGATACACATCCTCTTAGGCTCAGGAAAGCCTCTGGGGTTGTCTATCAATCTCACAAGACAAAATGATAAATCATCGTCACTTAAGTGCTCTCAGGATTCTCTTAAGGACAAAGCATTGCCAGAAAATATCAACATGTTAATTCCTCAGTCCAAAAAGATAAAGTAGCAAACCTGGGAAAATGTACAGACATAAAATGTCTAGATCGTAATATCCACATCATGAATGAATGACTTCTGAGTATCAAATTATAAAAGAGGGTTATAACTGGAAATAGGGATTTACAGACTTCAATTTTTGAGCTGGCCTTGATTGTGAAAATGTAAGGTATGATTGTATTTGATGAGAATCATCTGAAGAACTGTTCTGCTGACATTAAGTTTAAAAGGCCCGATTTAAAATCCCATTTCTGAAAAACAAGCACACAGAAACATTCAGGAGCCTGACAATATACACTTGGCAAAGATGAACTTGGTAATGAGGATGGCTGAATAGTGGGCAGTTCTGCACATCTCGGAGCAGAGTCTTGCAGGGATTCAAAGGAGCCATTCCCACTCCCAGACCAGAAGGGGGCTGGAGGGTGGGGTCGGGGTTTATAAGAAAACTGAATGGAAAGAGTTGCATTTAAAAACGACCTCAGGAGAGAAGTCTTTGACTTTTATAGACAAAACACAATCAACCTGCAGCAAGAGGACAGGGAGAAAGCTTGGATAATAAAACCCAACTCTCCTCTCCACCTCCAATATCCTGCTCTCTGCCTCTGCTGACAGAATCAGGGACCCTGAGATACAGATATTAGCCAGAAGGAACAATTGTCTTTAAGTTGAAATCTGTACAAGCTCTGTTTCTCATTAGCATGATCAAAGCTCTTCTCTTTAATATTCAACTGCTTAACTAACCTTCTGCTTTAATCACAAAGGAATGTAACTTTTAACCATAAAGCTTTTGATAACCACAAACCTTATGAAACATTTGTTATAGGAAGTTATACTCATTCACTTAAATTTAAAAAGCTTATAATCAGAAGTTAAATTGACACACTTAAGTTATAAATGTGCTCACAAACATCAGCCTTGTAATCAATCCAACCCTCCGCAAATGAACTCATCCTTCTTGTGGATTCTCTTTTAAGCCAAGAGTGTGTTAGCTGGCTGCCCTCCACCTGTAGCTGCAAAACTTAACCTCACCTCTGGAAAATTTATCTAAATGTATCGCAAAGTTTATTTGCTCTTTCATATAATGTAGTTCTCTAGTACTCTGGTTAGAGAACTTGTCTGTCCTGTGATATTTATGGTCACAATTATTAGTTCTTGGGATATAGGAAAATTGTAATTTACCAAAATTTTATATATTACATGGTATTTTACTTGTAATCAACCAAATAAACTCTTCAGATGTTTGCAGGGTATCTGTAACATTACCTGGGATCAAGGTAATCACAAGAAGATCTTCGTCCTTGCAGAAGTAATCCACTGAAAAGAAATGTCAATGAAAGGATGGGGTACCGATTCAAAATCCTCAGGACATGATGCTTCTCTCTACAGTCTACCTTTGGGACATCCATTAGCTCTATGACAACAGGACTCAAATATTGACCAATGATCCTTCCTCATATGTGTTTATCATTTTGAAAACTACCTGGGCCACAGGAACTCATATATTAGTGGAGCAGAGAACTCAAGTATTGTTAAAATATAAAGACAGATACTTGATTCTAACTTTTCAAATACCAACTCTCTGCATTTTTCTACCAGTGCTGTGTACATCCAAATAGAAAAGAGTGCACTTTCCTCCTAAGATGTATGGCTGAGCCAGCTGCTGCGGAGTATTTCTAAACTTTTTCTTTAGGACTTATTCCCTCTCTCTCTGAATTTAAAACTGTAATTTTTCTTTTCCCACCAACACTCTTACATCAAAAGTATCTCTTTATATTTAAATGAAAGTAACAACATTCCTTCTGAGATGTGCCATCTCTCTGCTAAGCTTTCTTTCCCTTTTCCAAGGGACCACTAAAAACTTTCTTTTCCTACTCTCCTTGGTGATGAGGTCTTTAGACAGTTTGTTTTGGTGACTCAACTCCACCAACACCTGTTTTGCAAGGAACATTCAATAATGGCAGTTTTCCATTCTAAATTTTTTTTTAAGTTTTCTTTCCTTTTTCAACATTTTACTACATTCTCTTCTCACACTCCTTAAAGAAATATGTAACTGATGTTCATGCATTCACTCTTCATTTTCAGTGGCTTATAATTGGTACTTAAATTATACATTTCTTCTAGTGTTGTTACGATTTACTCACACTTTTTACCCTCTGGATGTAGTCACATACATTTTACATGCAGTTGAAAGCTTGTTGCTTGTTATTCTTCTCTATTTCCACCTAGATTGAGGTTTCCTTCTGATGCAAGTTGTTTTTATGAGCATCTTTCTACTTGGGATGCATGCCTGCCATATTCCGTGAATCCTCACAGAGCCAAAGATCTATTTCTTTCCTTTTTAGCAGTGGAATTGTAGCAACATTCTCAGCTTACAGCTTCCTCCTTCCAGAGGTCTATATCAGTTAGTCCACCATTTCCTTGCTTCCAGAATTCCAATCTCATTTTCTTACTTTGTAAGAAGCCCATTGTTTTTGATTTTTTTTCCTTCTGTCTAAAACCTAACAAGACTTTCTTTTGTTCTTTGCAATTTTCAACTTCTCATAATTTTCTAGGCCTATTCTTCACATTTTCCAATTTTTTTTCTTTTTTAACATTTTCCTAAATTTCTTCTAATTACTTAGGACCATGCCAAACTAAAACTTTTATAATTTCAGATTATTTTTTTGCTTAGTACTAACCTTTTTCACCATTTTGCTACATTTGATTCTCTTCTTCACATACTCCTTAAAGAAGAAATATGTAATTAATGTTCACACATTCATTCTTCAGGATACTGTACATCATGTACTCTTCTGCCTACTGGAGATTCAACAGTGCATTTGAAAAGACAAAAATTTATACTTTTATTGAACTTGCCGTCTTCATTTTCCTAATCTCCTTTCTTCTACCCACTGAAAGCTGCTTCTATCATCTCTCCCATCCAGGGCTGCTTTTGCAAAGTCTGGGAAAGAACTGATTTCTATACCTGCACCTTCCTCAATTTTCTGTACTAATTAACATTGACAGAGAGTGTTTTTATTACACACTTGTCTTTGTTACTATATAGACTTAAAGGTTTATCACACTACGTTGACATAGTTAAACAATTACAACAGTCGAGAAAATTAATCTGTCAACTTCCACATTCACCTTTTTTAGTGGTTAGACCAACTAAAATCTGCCTTAGAAAATTTTCAGCATGCACTATTATCAACTATATTCTTCATGCTATATATTTTGCATCTTTCAGTTAGGATGTTTTCCCTTTCAAAATAAAGAAAAACTCAACTACACTTGGCCTAAACAATAACAATATATATAAGTGAATGTAACTGAGATTTCTACTTAAAGGTAGATTTCAGAGCTGATTTGATTAGGCTTTCCCTCAAGGACCTGGTATCTTTCCCTCTCTTCTGATCCTCTAGTGTCACTCTAATCCTGTGTTGTTAGCTGACATGCTGCACCTTTCAGAATGCAAAGATCGTCTTTCAGAAAAATGTTTTAAAGAAACCTCAAACAATTTCCCCATCATGTCTAATTAAGTTTAATTAGGTTTTTTCCCTTCCTAAACAAACCCCTTCTCATCTTGGAAATGAGACATTCTGATTATCTTGGGCCGTGAACCAATCCTTACTGCAACGGTACAGGATTGCTTTCAATGGCTGTCTTAAATCATGGCTCATCCCTAGAGCTGGACTGGAGTCAACTTCCTCAGCATCAAATGGAAAAATATATAGATGCCCAAACAAAAGTCTTGGTGCTTTTAGGAAAGGGGACCCGGGTTGGGGTGGGGGTTACTGCTTGGCTGACTATAGACGAAAGCCAATCATTATTACTGTTTCTTCCTTGACCATGAGTTAAATTTTGCGGCTTTCTAGAGTTTTATGTACAGCAATCTTGGTATTCTAACCTACCACCCCTTGGCTTTAACTACCAGCTACAGAATGCATGCTCTCAAATCAATATCTGCAATCTCAATTTCTTTCCTGGAATCTAAGTGTATATTTCCAACTATGAGATAATTATCTTGGCTCATTTAGTTCTTCAGACTTAACTTCAATACCTGCATAAATATCTTCAGTAATCCAAGAAAGGAACCTCATAATTACCTCTGATTAATAATCACTCCTTTTGTTATCCATACCTTCTCCAAAACTGGGAACTTCTTGCTATCTGCACAAAATACTTGGATCTTCTTCATTAAAATATCAATGTGCACCTCGCCTGGCTTCACATTACAGGCACTAAGGCACTAAGGAGTTTTGCCAAGTGGAAATTTCATGTTGGTCTTTTCTCCCGACTTTATCTTTGGTCCTAAAGTTCTACTCCCTTTTACAAAAAATCATGTCAGCATGATAGTATGGAAAGGTAAATGTCATTACCCTGTTGTTAGACCTTCCATGGTGTCTCAGCTAGCACTAATCAACTAAAAATACTTTGCTTTTTCATGTCTTTGTATCAACATCTATTCTTTATGCCTTTTTTTCCTTTCTTCTAACTTATAGGAAGACTTCCCTGACTCACTGCTAACCTTAACAGTTACTGATCATCTTCCCAAACATTTTACACAGACTTTACCCTCTTACAGAAATGGTTTACCACTGTCCAGATACACTGCATCATAGTTTTTCAGTTTCATCCGTCTCTCCAGCAGATAGCAATGTTCTTGTTGGGTAAGTAATGATGCAGTATAAATTTTTAAGAATGGAAGGAGGAAAGGAAGAAGGCATGTGTTGTTCAATAAAGTTATATTGTGTCCCTTACCATAGTTGCCTTTAACTTTCTGTAGATAGATCCTTCATGTTGGGCAGGGGTGGCGTGTAATAATTTGAGCATGACGAAAAAAAAGGATCTGAATCTAAATTCTTCTATTAATCATAACGTATACTAGATCCCCTGACCCAGGGGGAAAAATCCATTTTCTTTCCAGGTCCAATGTCAATGATTTACAAATGCATATAATTCTAATCAGTCAGAATTTTTAGGTCGGCTTTGGGGCAGTATGGGATACAGAGTTCAGCGAAAATGTTGTGATCCCAGTGAAGCATGCCACGTTGGTAGTCCGTATCTGGTTTCACGTGCCGCACACAGACCTGCATAGGCACTAAATTAGACACAAAAAAAATCCCATGAGGATAGCAGATATCTTTCTGCCCCATTTAACAAACACAACTTTTTCTTGTTTCTTAGAGATTGATAGGCAATAAGAAAGTGAAACAAGAGCTCAATCAACTCAAGAAGACACTTGCAATTGTTATTTGCCTCCCGAAGATATAAAACCTGGCGTCAGCAGCCGATGCTCATCTAAAAACTCCATACTAAATTACCTTTGTCAGATTATAGAAAGTTAAAGGCACACTTCAGTCTTGCTTGATTAAATCAGAGGACATACCAACTAGCCAAAGAAAGGGAAATCCTTTCCATTTATATGCTCCATTAACGCCACTTCACTGAAAAAAATAAATCTTGGTGCACTTCTTTACCTCTGCCCCTCTAGTTGCTACTTACAAATTCCTTTCTTTCAATTTTGCTCTCTCTCATAAATCAGGAAGCACAAAGCATTTGCAGCCAAGTCACTACCTCTATTTAACATGATAGGTTGCTGTGCCACTATTATGCCAAACACCAATAACATACCAAGTCCCCAAGGGAACCAGGCAGAACATGACAAGGAGAAAGCCCTCCTGTACACAAGATGGGTGGCACATCTATAGACCCCTATGCCCCAACAATATGGAGGGCATGCTCTCCCAGCAAAATTCCTCAGGCTCAGCCAGTTCCCCATCCCGGAGAATTACAAATCCACTCTGCATTTCCTGAAACTTAACCCATAATTGGTTCACACCTCCCAGTAAGAAAAATCATAGGGCAATCATTCACATTACACATTCTTCATTATACAGTCACTTTCAAGAAACATGGCACATGACAAAATAATAAGGACCAACTTATAAAAAAAAAAATCACCTGAGGATAACTACTACCATTTAATAAGTACATTTCACTTATAAAATCACTCATCTCAAAGTTCTATGAAGTGTACCTCCAAGTTCTTTTGTATACATAAAGGATGGATAATTTCAACATAGGAAAATGTGGTTATATTGTAAAATTAGAACAAAAATAAATTAAATACCTCTGTAGATATAAACCTGTGAGAAGGAATTATCCCATTTTTAGAACATTAATTTCCATAATGTTTCAGGGATAAATCTCATTTCCATGATGTAAATTGACTGAATACATGCCCTTTGACTGTGCCCCTTATGTACAAAAACTCCCATATAATTTCCCTGTCCCCCAAATATTTATTTCTTAGCCTTCTCCATTTATATCCTATTTCTTCAGCTTTGGCCTAATACAAACAGAGAATGCTAATTATAAGGAAAGAAATAATTGGATCTCCACCATAAGAAAAATATTTCTTTAGAGAAGAAAGACAAGGGATAGTCCTAAGATGATTATATATAATCACTTTGGAGTCCAGTCACATAGGTTTTATATATAGTATTGAATGATATCACTCATTTATTTTCATACAAAGTTTTCAGTATGATTTAAGAACTGAGTTAAGCAAGCAACCACATTTTCTTTTGTTACATTTCTATAAAATGTTAAGTTGAATTTGATGCACAAATGCACTGCTGGTTACCAGAGAAGCAAATCTTTGCCACACATGTTCATTTCATTGTGATTGAAACTATTGCTAACATTTTGGGGTTATTAAATCTGGAACATTTTATGGAATATTTTGGCCATTTAATTTTAAAACCACGAGTTCTTTAATGAAGAAAAAAATTAATCCTGGAGGGAGTTTTGTTCTATTTGAAAAATCATTAACACAAGTGAAATTCTGAATGTTGATCAATAAAGTCAGCTTCATATATAGAATGACAGAGTGAGATGAAGTCAGAATTGGAATCAGTACTAATCAGTACCTTTTTCAGAGGTGAAAGCAGGTGTCTATACACACCAATAAGCCATCATGAAACTTAGGAGGATCACAGTGACTTACAGGGTGCAGATTTACTACAAAGCATCTTCAAATAATTTGATACGTTTATCCTAGTAAACTAATCTCTCACATAAATCCTTTCTGGTTATATATATATGCATATATTAATAAAATAAATTCATCTTGAATTTTAAGTTTGTTGATTAAATATATTTTAAAATACTTTTTTTTTTAGTTGAAGTTGGACACAATACCTTTATTTTATTTATTTATTTATATGTGGTGCTGAGGATCAAACCCAGGACCTTTCACATGCTAGGCAAGCGCTCTACTGCTGAGCTACAATCTCAGTCCCATGTTGAATAAATTTTCTTTACGTGACTGTTCAAGTATTAGGTGAATTATAAAGATAAAAAAAGACATTCTTGAAGTGATACTAATAACAAATACTATGTATTGAATACTTACCAATGTCCAGATTCCCTGCTAAAGACTACTCACAAATCATCTCATTTAATCTTTAAAACAATTCTATGAGATAAAAATATTCCATTTGTCAAACCTATTCCAATGTTGCATATACATTTTTTATATTCATCTCTCATAAAGGAAAAACAATTATCCTTTATGAAAGTAAGAAAAGTTGGTCATAATAAGAGGCTTTTATCTCAGGTATTATCATTTCAAAGACTAGGCATTCTGGAAAATGCAAAAGAAAAATGTGATCTATTTGGACCGAAGTCAAGACCACATGGTCTGTTAGCATATATACTAGACAGACAGTCTACGCCCTAAACATTGCGCCAGGCCCACTCAAGCAAGATGAAAACCTTAGAGATAAGGCCCTTCACTTGCAGCAATGTGATACACTGAGTTACTGTTTTAAATATTCACTCTTCCTCTGTAGGAGGATTATAAAACCCATTTCATTAACAGGTTTAGCCACACAATTCGCGTTGGATAATGAAATGTCACTTCTCAGAAGTGTTCAAATTCTGTACATAAATCACCATGTTTCCATTTTACTGCTTATAAGCTTCACAATGACCCTGATGGAGATTATCTTTCAGTCCAGGTCCAGGAATGAAGACTGCCAGCAGAGCCCTAGCAAGTCCTTGAGGAAAGTGTGAATGAGAAATGCACTTCTATGGTCTGAAGCACATATGTTTGGGGGATTGTTACTGCACATTAACTTTGTCCCCCTCATCAGGTACAAACACCAGAAAATTGTCATTGAAAAAATTGAGATCAGTTGTCAAACCACCTGGCCTCCAGTAAAATTTTTTACCACTGTTATACTACTAAAATTTCAATTCCAAAATCTGACTCTTGCATTAGCCAAAAGTAATAAAACAAATTTAATTTGGCTCCTTTAATATTCTCACTGCATAATATTGAAACAAGTAGGGTGATTTATAATTAGTTTACAAAGAAAAATAGAAAACTTGTAAATCTCAAAGGCACTTGTAAAAGTTTTTCCAATATGACTTTTTGAAATTTTAAACTGATTTTGATGCCCTGATTCCTTCTAATAACTCTCTCTCTCTCTCTCTCTCTCTCTCTCTCTCTCTCTCACACACACACACACACACACACACACAGTTCAAATTTGAATTGACATCTTCTTCCTCCCATATCTGACATATCATTAAGATTTTTCTATTTCCAATCTTCTGCATACTTTGGATTCCATACTCAGAAAACAATGGTGTATACTTTCTACAGTGTCATTTTGCACAGTTGTTAGTTTATTCCTTATCACTATTTATCATTCTTAAAAGTTTTGATAAGAAAAAAATACAAAATTTGTTCAAGTAACCACATCCACCCTACATGATTTCAAGAAGATTTGGAGTTGCCTACAGAAATATAGGTAACACAAATTATAGAGTAAGTGCTAAGAAGAATAAAGGCAGCTCTATCAGATGAATTCAGCACATACCAGTGAATCCAATAGGAGATTATAAGATTATTAAAATACTCTTAAATTCAGCTTTGAAATTCCTAGTGTTCTAAGAAAATAGAAATACTTATTGGATATACAATGTCCAAAAATTTTAAAGGCCATCACTCACAAGAGGCACTTTTTATGTTATAGAGACCTGTTGGATATTTCTTCTATGTGTCAACTTAAAAAGAAAATGTGAGATCAACCTTAGTAATGTCCTTATCAATATGCCCATAAACAGCAAAAAAAAAAAAAAAAGGAAAAAGGATTTTGCATTCTGCATTATTAAAAGTCATACTTAATATCCACTCCAAGATGATAAATTCTTCCAAGTTATTTCTCTGCACTAAGCTTATGTAGTCATTTAAGCCACGTCAGCTTCTTTATATATGATATTCCAAGTGACATTTATGAACCAAATACAAAAACAGAGATCGAAACATTGCTCATTGTTACAAATCCTCCATGATCTATGCACTACAATTTCTTTATGCCAAGATATTAGAAAATCATTCTGGTTTATCTAAAAAAGAATTTTGAATACACAAGATCATATTCTTTTATTCAATCTGACAATCTCTACATAACTCACCATCAACATGTCATCTCTAATTCCATAGTTATTTTTGATTTAGAATTTTATGAAGCCATTCTTCTTTATTTTATAACTCCATCACTAGTTGGTCACCTTGGTTAAGACGATAGGCATGTGAACCCCACAGGATGCTGTGTTGCTAAATAACAGTGTGACTCATGATCACCATACCCTATTGGTATTGTACCTTGCTCACCCTAGAGTTTTCTGGGTTTGCTTGTCTTCCTATATAAATTTCAATGGTTTTGACAGTAAAATTGTGCCTTGTTGAAGAATATCAACAAATACCGTCTAGGGGGAAAAAAATCAGCAAAATACAGCTCTAAGTATCCTTGAGATCTCAAACTTATCAGCATGGTTTTCAGAACCTCTACAATGAATTTACAGGAACAATCTTCATTTAGAGTTTATTTCTAAATAAATAAAGTATTTCTAAAATCATTTGTAAAATGTTTCACTTTGAAAATATTGAAGCACATTATTCCCATTTGTATTGCTTTACCCAGAAGAAAGTTGGTTAATCTCCTTGTCATTCTTTTTCTTCATGTTTAAAACCGATTACAGCCGCACCTACCTGCTGAGGTGGTTGCAGAGGTTTACTTGGGTTAAAATTCAGGCCCCACTTAGGGCTATCCTGGTAACAATAAAAATAAAGTACTTAAGGTAATTATTGCTCTTAAAAAAGAGTATTCATTCCCTAAATTGTTTCAGATATTTAATAGCATTAAATGATGTAAGTAGGCACCATTAAAATTACATACTTTTAATTTTAAGGTGAGTTCCATGTTCTACCTCATTAGGAAGAAAACAAGCTACAAGTTATTCTTTTTCGATTTTAATCAAAGACAGCCTGACGTTTCAGTAAGTGAGAATAAGAAAAAATTGATTGCTCATTCCTCTTCCCAAATTACATTTCGTAGTGAAGGTCTAAATCAAGACAACTACACTTTTGGAATTTTTAAGTTCAAAACCCTTTGCCCTTCATTCAGTGCGTCCCTAGAGCCCTGTTCACCTATCCCAGGGTGGGCCAAAGAATACAATAAAAAGAACACTGGTCTATAAATCAAAAACTAGTCCTAAAATGACTGTCATTCACTAGCTCTTTAGATTTAAACAAAGCATTTTCCATCTTTATTTTCTTTCAGAGAATAATTTTTTAAAACATTTTTAGTTATAGATTAGACACAATCCCTTTATCCTATTTTTTTTTTTAAATGTGGTGCTGAGGATCAAACCCAGTACCTCACACATGCTAGGCAAGCACTCTACCACTGAGCCACAACCCCATCCCAGGAAATAACATTTTATAATTATAAAGACCTCTAATTATCAGAAGTTATTTTGTGCACTCTACATATATTGAACAAGGTGACATTATTTCTTCTAGTTACACATCTAAGTGCAGACCTTATGTAGAAGGTGAAGGGTCCTATTCTAAATCATATTACCTACTTTTATTCTTCCCAAAAGGAACACAAAACTGCTCACATTTAAAGCTAATTTATAATCTTTTAATAATTAGAGTATCCTTAACAACATGGAGACTCTCATCCCTCTCTTTCCACAAAATAAAGTAATTTCACAGGATTTAGTACTTTTAAAATGTCAAATTTCTGGCTTCTTCTTACTAGTTATTAACAAACATGAGTCACATAATCATTACTAATGTTCATCTCTTAGAATATAAGCCCCTAGAGATAGCTCCTTCAGTCACTTCTACACAAACCTTGCCACCACCTGGTATTTCCATTTCTACACCTCAGACATGAAGCCATCAGATTGTTTGGACTTCCAGGGTCACTGATACTAAAAGGTAGGCGCAGTCATTTTATTCACAACTAGAATCACTTACTGCACATGCTTGAGATACTGCTGATGTTTCCAAAAGTATGGGATTTGTGCGGTCACATTCCCCTTCCCCCAAAATAATAAAAACCAATATAGGGATTCTGAACCAATGGCTTCCAGGGACAGGGACTGGGTCAGGCAGGAGACAAAGCAGGAATTCCTGAAGTTGTCAGTGGAAACATCCTGAAGCCTCCCACAGAGAAGGGGAGTCTTAGCTACAAAAGTACAGACACACAGAAGTGGGCAGCCAGAAAAACGGAGGGCTGGGCTGAATCGGTAGGTGATCACAGAAAAGCTGGGCAAGACCACCATGTTGTAGGGATAGTTCCAAGAGGCAAAGCTGAGTCTCAGAGTCATCACCGAGTCAACACTGAGATGAGAAGATGTGAAAGATCTGGACTATCTGAGATAACCCACCACTGAGCAGCCAAAGCAGACTCTCCCTGAGGAAAGCTTCCCTCGTTTATCCCACAGATGGAAACTAATATGCCATCACAAGATCACGCACACACACAAAAAAAAAAAAAGAAAAAAAAACCCACAGGAAAACAAGCCACTGTGTGCAAGAATCAGCAGTCAAAAATCTAAAGCTTAAGTTGAAAGAACTGCAGATGTTGAAACTGCCCAACATGATAGAAAATAGCTACTCATGAAATTTGTAAAAGAAAAATGCAATAACAAAGAGAAGCATAAAATTAGAAAACTCAGAAGAAATGAAAAGGTAATTTGTAGAACTAAAAATTAAAATTGTTGAAATAAAAAGCTCAATGCATGACAATTGATTAGAGAAATAATGAAAGGAAGATATTACTAAATGATTTATACATATTGTAGCATAAAGAGATAAAAATAGAGATTAAAAGATATACAGAATAGAATGAAAAAGTCTTATATGCTCATTATACTGAGGACCCTCAAAGGGAGAAAGGAGGTTGGAAGTGGCAGAGGAAAAATTAAGGTAAGAAAAGCAAACAGGGTTGGGGTTGTGGCTCAGCAGAGAGCACTTGCCTAGCTCATGCAAGGCCCTGGGTTCAGTCTTCAGCAGCACATAAAAATAAATAAAGATATTGTGTTCAACTATATATATTTAAAAAGAGAAGCAAACAGGGAACAAAGGCAGACATTAAAAATAACAATGGCCATAAAATTCCTAGAAGACTTAAAAAATCAGATGACCCAGGATCAATAAAAATTCATCCATATTTGGCATACCATAATTGCAAACTTTCTAAGAAACAGAAAAGGCATAGTTCACCCCCACACACACTCCCCAAAGGAGTAATAATTAGAAACTAGCAAATTCTCAACTAAAATAAAAGTCTGAAAAAAAGATAGTTTATCTATCTCATCACTTGGAAGTTATTCTGTCTATAGATTATCTAGCAAAGAATGAAGAGAAAATATTCTCAGATAAAAGATTTGCCACTTTTAAGTCTCCAATTTTTAAAAAAATCTGAAGAATGTATTTTGAAAGGAAAATATCTAAAGAATATTGGTCTAAGATTTTACAAAATAAATATTGTCTTTATAAGGTTTAAAAGAGTGTACTACAGGGATACTGCCACATCTATGTTCATAGCAGCACAATTCACAATAGCTAGACTGTGGAACCAACCCAGATGCCCTTCAATAGATGAATGGATTAAAAAATGTGGCATTTATACACAATGGAGTATTACCCAGCACTAAAAAATGACAAAATCATGGAATTTGCAGGGAAATGGATGGCATTAGAGCAGATTATGCTAAGTGAAGCTAGCCAATCCCTAAAAAACAAATGCCAAATGTTTTATTTGATATAATGAGAGCAACTAAGAACAGAGCAGGGAGGAAGAGCAGGAGAAAAAGATTAACATTAAACAGAGACATGAGGTGGGAGGGAAAGGGAGAGAAAAGAGAAATTGCATGGAAATGGAAGGAGACCCTCATTGTTATACAAAATTACATATAAGAGGTTGTAAGGGGAATGGGAAAAAAAGGAGAGAAATGAATTACAGTAGATGGGGTAGAGAGAGAAGATGGGAGGGAAGGGGAGGGGGGTAGTAGAGGATAGGAAAGGTAGCAGAATACAACAGTCACTAATATGGCATTATGTAAAAATGTGGATGTGTAACCGATGTGATTCTGCAATCTGTATTTGGGGTAAAAATGGGAGTTCATAAGCCACTTGCATCTAATGTATGAAATATGATATGTCAAGAGCTTTGTAATGTTTTGAACAACCAATAAAAAAAAGGAAAAAAAAGTCAGTACTAAAAGATTTGGCCTTATTTAGAAAGGGAAGGAAAGATCAAACCAAAATGTTTTAATGTGCATTTATTTTAGAGACTGTAGATAACTATGAAAATGTATAAATTAAAATGTATATAATGAAATTATAAGGACAAGCTTAAAGATGAGCACTAAAGAAGTTATGTGTGCAACTTCTAAACAGAGATCGAAGTATTGCAACACAAAAGGATTAAAAGCAAATTAATAACTCACCTAAAGGAAAGGCGAGTAAAAAGCAAAAAAAATGTTTAAAAAAATGGTACAAATGGCTCCAAATACATAAATAATCATGATAAACACAAATGGATTTAAATAAACCTTTAAGGAATAATGTTAAATTGAAAGGAAATTTATTATAATAAAACACTTGTTTGGTATATAACCCCAGTTTTCGGCACACAGCTCCTAATACCCTTGGAATATCTGAAGCCAAAAGAGTGTTTGCTCCATAATAATGAGATGACTAGTGGCTTGGAGTGAAGGGTTAGGGACAAATAAAAACTTCAGAATTAGGGCTCGTTACCAGCAAAGACCCAAGCATGCTCGAAGTGTTGAAACTTTCAGCTCCAATCCCTGACCTCTGGAAAGAGGAGCAGGGCTGGAAGTCGAGTTAGTTGCCAATGAATTAGTCAATCACACCTACCTAATGAAACTTCCATAAATGACAGGTTAGAAGCTGCTGGGAGGGTGACACATGGAGATGACATGGAAGTTCTACAACCCTCCCCAACATTCTTCCTGTCTCTCTCTCCATTGGGCTATTTATATCTTTTATAAGAAACTAACACTAGTAAGTAAACATCTCCCAAATTCTGTGAACCATTCAAGAAGTCATCAAGCCTGGCAAAGGGGACATGAGACCCAGTCTTCTCTACCCCCTGGTTTTAGCCTACTGTAACCTGAATCAGATTAACTTGCTATAGAATCCATACCAAGATGGCTAGATGACTCTAATATTCATGTTAGGAACACAATTCCATCAAATTAATCATATGCTCAGATGGGCCATGTGTTTTGTTTTTTGTTTTTGTTTTTTTAATACAAATTACAAAAGAAGGTATATTCTACTCGACTAATTCAGAATCCAGAACTTTAGCAATTGTTCAAGAATGACAAGTTCTACTACTGAGACTAGAAATAACGACCAGTTGTTGAGAGTTCTTCCAGAAGCTTCCTTGAGGGTGATATACTGTTACGGGACAAACTACAACTCTCTCGTCTTGCAGTTGCTCACAAACAAACTTCCCATTCATAATTAAAATTTGAATTTTCCCAAAAACCTGGCAGAGCAACTCTTTTCAAATGAATAGTATGAAATCCTTAATTTTTATAAAACACAGGATTTTTAATACAATCATCAGATAACACTTTAAAAATATACTTTCCTATGTCAATGTGGTTAAGAATGTTAGTTAATAACTTTGTTAAACTTTAATTATAAAGATGAACATAAAATTATTATGCATTCCTATAAGGTCAAAATGACTCCTTAAAATACCCACCATGCATTATCTTTGAAATCACTCAGACTTGAATTTAAATCCCCTCTGACATTAACGCATTATAGGAACTTAATCTTCTTAATCTCTCTATAGTGTCCTTTATAAAAAATTTTCCTTAAAGGACTGTAATTAAAGAATAGGATATAATTCAAAGCTCCACCTATCATTAATTCTTGGCACATACTGAAACAATAAGTAGAAGATATTCCTTTTTTGTTTTATTAGTTCATAAGAAGTACACTTGTTCTTTCCCAACTTAAAGGTCCTCCAGTGTAGATTCTATACCTACTTCAGTCACCTCAGCATAATATTTAGAGTAATATTTCATAACTGTATAAAACTGGGCCTTGTGCATACAAGGCAAGCACTTTACCAGCTGAGCTATATCCCCAGCCTTTTCAAAAATACCTCACTGGAAATATATATCCATAGCAATAACCAATTCGTATAGTTTTGGAAAGGAGAAAATGGTGGCTTAGATAAATTGACTTATTTTGTTGCAAGGGATTTCTCGTTATTCTGGAAAATATCCTGCCCTCCATGCCTATAAGAATGTGCAACTATTACATAAATCCATAATTACATAATGACACAAATGAGCCAATGGGTCCAATCTCAAGATTTTTATTTTGGACTTAAGCCAAGAAAGTCTCTGATTAACCAAGCTTCAACATGTTTAGTTCTGGAGCTGCATCTGCAATTTCTACAGAAGGGGAAGATTATACTCATTAAAAGAATAGAATGAAGTAAATATACAAATAGAAGTGAAGATGAAAGCAAGTGACAGAGTTACTATTCCAATTATTCCCAAGATCCAGTCTCATTGCATTCCTGTTCAAGATTCATGGAGTACAACAGTAACCTTATAATAAGTTTAATTTTGGTTGAAGCTACTTTTTATGACTTCTATAACTTGGAGCCATGAAAGACCAAAATGGGTTTTACTTATGCTAAATTTTGTACCCACTTCCCCAGACAGATCACTAATAACCACTGCTGTTCTCTAAATACCTCCTGTTGCCATTCTTATGTATTTAATCTTTGACCCTAAGTAGAGAAGGACTAGAAGGCATTGTTTCCAATTTCTGTGCATGCACTGAATTCAACATAGTAGATAAGAAGGAAATGACACAAAAGGAGGACAGGCCCAAGTCCTAAAATTGTTTCAATTCACCCAGTACATGTTATTTCCCAGCTAATGAATAGTCAATTCCTTAAGTTTTTCCTGCCCCATATTATCTCAGCCTTTCGACATGTTTGCATTCCCTACCAGTAGCCCACAACCTTGGAAGTTTTTGACCTAGCAAAGCATCATTACTCAAGTCTTGCCATAAAGGTAGTACATTCCAGGAAGCCTGCCCTTAGTCTTCAATTTTAGGTTCTATGAGCCTCCTCTATATCTGTGAGCACCTGCATGACACCCATCCAGATTCTTATCCCTCTGCACTAAAACTGGCTGATAAAAGTCCAACTAATATAATCCCAGTAGGGAAATAAGCCTGCTCAAAGATATACCCTGCACAATTCTGCATCTTCGATAGTAAGCTTAGTGTTTAACACATAGCAAAGAATATTTATGACAATGACCTGTGGGAAGCCATTCTCGCACGTAATTGGGCACCTCCCGGATTGGGTGTGAGGTGCTCTGGCTAAACTGTGTCGGAGCTTTCCCCACCCTCTCCTGGTGTGAGAGCCTGTCTGTGTAGGGGTGTGACTGACCACTGACCCTGAGGCCAATCACTGACCCTGACCTTGGAATGCTGGCCCCCTCGACCTTCATTGGATGGAATTTTCCCCTGAATTTCTTGTTCCCCAATAAAAGGCAACTCCCTGGCGTGCTCCCTCTCTCTCTCCTGCTAGCCCTGAGTAAGCCTTGCTGCCCTACTGGGTAGTTCGAGGGGAGAGCCAGAGAGGTGAGAGCAGTCTCGGACCTGGTCATAGAAAAAGGTAGTTCTGTGCGTTTTATTTTGATCTCACTAATTAACTTTTATGCCACAAACCTCTATAATGAAACCAGTGCACTGGTCGCATGGTGGAAATGACCTTGAATAAACTTCATTGGGATTTTATACTTCACATAGTGCCCCTCTCACACAGATTACTGAAGAGGCATCTCACCTTCTGATGGAACCATCTGAGATGACATTAGATGCCAGGATGGACATTAGATTGAAACCACTCAATATTATATTAATATGCCTCAAGTACTCTTCCTAAATATCATAGAAAGACTATTAAAACAACCTTAAATGGGCAATAGGAATCATTTTCAAAGCATATTTAAACAATTTTATTTATATTCATATTGGAAAATGAGGGACTAATATCAGTATTCTACCAAAGGACAATAAGAATAGCAAGTACTGTCCCCTAGAAATGCAATATGTAACCATTTAAAATCAAAAATTGTAATAATAAAGCTCATATAGCTGGCTATTAACTCTGATTTTGGCAATATTATTGTAGACCACCAATCATCAAAAACCAAAAGTGTTTTGCCTTATGTGGGCGGTAATAACTATGTCACCAAATCCCTCTCAGAATATATTAAAAATGACAGTGATCAAATAAAAGAATAACACAGTTAAAGAAACACGTATGCTACTCAGATTCCACAAGCAATTTAAAAGGTATGAAACAAATGATCCCTTCACCGGGTGACATCAGTCTGACATAAACAATAGCTCCAGGAGAGAAACATACCTAAATATACTCTTGTCACAAGGACTTAGGTTGAAAGGGGGAGAGAGAAAGCCCAGTGTTTTCATTTCTACAAACTGTTTCCCATTGTTTTCATCTTACTGCTGATCTTGGCCCTGACAAACACCCCACTCTATTTCTTAGAATTTCTGGAAATGGTGCATCTCAAAACTACAGGGGCAGTGTGCAGACCAGGCCTGGAGAATGGCAGGGCCTACTAATGTGGTATTCCTAAAATTATCCCTAGCACACATTACGTGTTTGATAAATTGTCTTAATAAATGAATGCACCAACTAACCAATGAGTCTATTGCTCGACTGTATTCTTTGAATTTATACCTTTACTTTGGATATATTTAATTTTTAGTTGATTGACATACGGACACAAAAGCAACTTGGTCAGTGTAAGAGTAAAGTTACCCTATTCAAAAGCTTATTAGGCAACTTCTACCACAGCTGAAGTTTAAAGCATCTCTTTCTCAGACTTTACTTAATAAGTCTGTCCTTTGAGTCACTTGGGATTTGTTTGCAAAAACGTGCCAGCCAAATTCAGATTTCTTCTCTGGATGGGTTGAGTATTTGCATATCAGCATACTTGCAGCTTTTAACACATAAGACTGATTTGTATATTTACCTAGGTTTTTGAAAAATCTGAAGAGAAAAAACAATCAAATGTATATTATACCAGTATGTTTAACAACCTAAATGAATGGATAACTTTCTGCAAATTATCCTACTTAGGATTAGTTCCTCAATAAGAAACTAAAGATGTAAATGTTCCTAAACCATAAAAGAAATTCATTCTTAGGTAAAATTCTACTCAGGTAATCCAAAGCATCTGAGACATATTCCCGATTGTACTAACAATTAAAGAGAAATAGTTTGTTGAAAACTTCACAAACTCTTTGGAAGAGGAAAACAATATTTTTTAGGATAGTATAACTTTAATCCTAGTATAACAGTAGCAAAGGCAACTTTAGATTAAACTCACTTATGAATAAAATTGGAAAAAAAACAATGTATGTTGAATTTGTTTCATGAAAACAAGAGAAATACTTTCTCACTATAACGTGAAATCTAAAAATTATTGTCCCATAGATGTTGCAAGTAAAACAGTATTTACCAGAGCACCTGGGACTGGAAGGGGAGGACTCTGAGAAAGGTTCAATAGTGGGTTCCAGCAAGAAGCTTCATGTCATTGCACAGCAGTGTGAAATAGACAACTATGCACTGTATGTTCTGAAGATCTAGAAGAAAGAATTCTGAATATTTTCATAAGAAATAAGTGTTTGAGGTAGATAGGTTCCCCTGATTTAAATTACCCCATGTATGCATGCATTGAAACATCACATAGTTTCCATATTGTTTTTGAGTTTTAAGAATTTAATTAGACAAAGGTACTAAAAGCATGCAATGGAGAAAGGATAGCATCTTCAACAAATGGTGCTGGGAGAACTGGAAATCCATATGCAACAAAATGAACTTGAATCCCTTTCTCTCACCATGCACAAAAGTCAACTCAAAATGGATCAAGGAGCTAGGAATCAAACCAGAGACTCTGCATCTAATAGAAGATAAAGTTGGCCCTAATCTTCATCAAGTGGGAGCAGGCCCCAAATTCCTTAATAAGACACCTATAGCACAAGAGTTAAAACCAAGACACCTATAGCACAAGAGTTAAAACCAAGAAACAACAAATGGGATGAATTCAAACTAAAAAGTTTTTTCTCAGCAAGAGAAATAATATGTGAGGTGAATAGGGAGCCTACATCCTGGGAACAAATTTTTACCCCTCAAACATCAGATAGAGCTCTAATCTCTAGAGTATACAAAGAACTCAAAAAGTTAAACAAAAAAACAAATAACCCAATCAACAAATGGGCCAAGGACCTGAACAGACACTTCTCAGAAAAGGATATACAATCAACCAACAAATACATGAAAAAATGCTCACCATCTCTAGCAATCAGAGAAATGCAAATTAAAACTACTCTAAGATACCATCTCACTCCAATAAGAATGGCAGCCATTATGAAGTCAAACAATAGTAAGTGCTGTCGAGGATGAGGGGAAAAAGGTACACTCATACATTGCTGGTGGGACTGCAAATTGGTGCAGCCAATTTGAAAAGCAGAATGGAGATTCCTTGGAAAGCTGGGAATGGAACCACCATTTGACCCAGCTATTCCCCTTTTCGGACTATACCCAAAAGACCTAAAAAGAGCATACTACAGGGACACAGCCACATCAATGTTTATAGCAGCACAATTCACAATAGCTAGACTGTGGAACCAACCTAGATGCCCTTCAATAGATGAATGGATTAAAAAATGTGGCATTTATACACAATGGAATATTACTCATCACTAAAAATAACAAGATCATGGCATTTGCAAGCAAATGGATGGCATTAGAGCACATTATGCTAAAGGAAGTTAGCCAATCCCTAAAAATCAAATGCCAAATGTTTTCTCTGATATAAGGGGGGTGACTCAAAATGGGATAGGGAGGAAGAGCATGAGAAGAAGATTACCACTAATAGGGAAGTGAGGTGGGAGGGAAAAGGAGGGAGAAGGGGAATTGCACAGAAGATGGAAGAAGACCCTCATAGTTATACAGAATACATGTATGATGTTGTGAGGAGAAAAAGAAAAAAAAAGTGTGTCACATTAGATTGGATAGAGAGAAATGATGGAGGGGAGGGGAGGGGAAGGGGGATAGGAAGGGCAGCAGAATAGAATAGACACTATGATTGCTGTATATATATAGGTGACTATGACCAGTGTGATTCTGCAATCTGTACAATCAGAAAAATGAGAAATTATACCCCAATTGATTCAAGTGTATGAATTGCCAAGATCATTGTAATGTCATGTGTAGCTAATAAAAAATAACACACAAAGAATTTAAATAAAAAGGTGTCATTTCTCTACACTAGTAGCAAACAGAAAATGTAGTACTAAAAATAGCATTTTTAAACAACAAAGTAGAAATAAGCTTTTTAAAAAAAGATTTATGGAAAAACCTATAAAACCTTAACATAAGACATTTGAAAATATCTGGATTCATGGAAAGATGATGAAATGCAGCATTTCTTAAACACTGACACCTCATTGGAACCACATGAGTTTTGTTTTTGTTTGTTTTTAATCACTGACTGCTAGAATCATCTCTCAGATACTGTGATTTAATTGGTCTGGAGTGTAGTCTGGGCTTTGAGAATATGCAAAGCTCCCCTGGGTGATCCTGATGTGCAGGTAAGTTTAACAATGTTTTATTGGATACTGTACTGCCCACCCAGATCCCCAGAATAGGACAGAAATACCCATTCCCCAGCCACTGGGAGCTGTACTGGCAATTGACAGTTCTCAGGTGACACTCTATATCCTCAAGTACTTCAGACAGTAAAATTGAAGATTATTATATTTGAAGACCACTATGTAACTCTCCATGTGTACCCTTCATTATTCTTTCCTCCGAAGAACATAATCACTACCCTGGATTTGTGGTTGTTCATCCTTATGCTTTTATCTTTTACTACATATGGATGTACCCTTAACCTATACACAATACTGAATGGTATATTGTACATAGTCGTTTTATTAGCTCAAAAATCTGTAAGTCATTCACATTAATTCCTATAATTCTAATTTTTTTTACCACTTCATAGATTGCCCTTGTCTGTATATGCTTATAATTTATCCATATTCCTGTTGCTTTGTTGTATTGCATTTGATGTCTTACATTTAGGAGAATTCATTTTTTCTTAAGAGGAATATTATAAATTGTTTCAGACATATTGAATCCTATGATTTCTTTAAATACATCATGCAAGACAGAAGCTCTGACTGGGATAGAAAGTTAATAAAGATGGCATTATAGAAAAGAAAAAGACTTAAAAGAGTAATACAAGGTTGTAAAAAAGAATGAAGATAAAAGGTAACTGGGATCTAGGTCTCCTTTGGCCCAGCTAAGGAATTTTTTTTAAGTGGTATTTCTGGCAAAACTTCTTTTCTCTTTATCACAGCTACCCTAAAACATTTTCCAAAACCTCTCATGTCTTCTCCTTAGGAAGTGCTATAATTACACATGAGTTGGGTCCTGCCATTGACAACTTTCTTTCCTTACCCTTTCTTATGTCTTTTGTTCACATAGAGGATCGTGATCCTGTAATATTAATAGAAAGTAATCATGCTACTTATGGTCCACTTGTGTAATAATTGAGTGCTCAAGTTTTATCATCAGACGGTCTGGGATCTATGTCGAGGAGTTACTTAGCCTAAGTTTCAAACTGAACATCTGGAAAAATGGAAATATAATTTAAAATTCTTCATGTATTCAGGACAACTGATACATGCTTATAAAGTCAATGGACCCATGCCTTGTCCAAAGTACTCAGTAAAATCTACAGAGTACTGTTTTCAACTGGTCTGGGTTCCATATTTGATATCAACCATAACCAAAGACTATAGCCAACATGTGGTGGTGGCCACAGACAAATGCATTTGGTGGAAAGCTCTCCTTAGAATTATTAGTTCATTTCTGACCTCCGACTGAATGAATTCCCTTTAGTTCCAAATTAATGAAATAATAAGCGATACACAATTCACAAAAGTGAACTTAATGTAACCACTGATAAATTAGATTCATATGCACTTTTATATTAGTTAATCCATGATGGTTTTGGTCATGTCTAATTCAATAGATTCTACAAGTTATATCCTCCTAAGCTTATTATAATATTTTTGAAAAAAGAAATAAAAATCGATTGTACATTTTACATCAGGAATTTAAGTCTGCATTTTCACAGGTAGCTTCATAGAAACTGAGGTTCCCCTGAAAATGCTAGCAAAATGTGATGAGTGTGATCATTCTTCTGGAGAGTGTTTTCTTAGCTTTTGTCAGATTCAAAAATAATCTGACTTACAAAATTGAACAGATGCTGGTTTACTTAAAGCAAGTTTTAAAGAGTGATGAGCAACAAGCAAGACCCACCCTCCTGGGCTAATCCTAGTGACCTGTGATTCATAAGGTCCTGGCATGTACAGGGCATTGATCCAATTTGTCCAGTGCACCTTATGACATAGCACATTTTTTCTTGTCAATCAGTCTCTTTGGAGATACCCTGAAAGAAATCACTTCTACATTAGAAAGAAACCACTTCTATATTAGAGCTAGTAGGAACTATCATCCTCTTTTGCTAGAATGGTCCTACTTTCTACTTGTCCCCCAAGTACTATAATTATTAGCACCCCTTTCACTCTTAAAAGTATTCTACTTTGAACCAAAGTTTTATTACTACCATAAAAAAAGACAAAACAGTCTTTTGATAAGGCAATTTTATCCCGCAGGAAAAAAAAAAAAGAAATTGAACTTCAAATATAGCCATTCTTTTCTGTAGTCAAAAAAGATCTTAAAATTCAGAAAGTCCCTGCCTCAAACAGGGGCTGCCAGCCCTTAATCAGATACTCACTGAGAAGGCAGAATGGGACCAGATGGTTGGAAAGAAGTTGTTCTCCACTCTGCTAATCTTAGGAGGAAGGGCTGGCTGTAGGTCACCATCACTTGTTCCAATGTTACCCTTTCACTGATCAAAACACCTGACCTCTGAGCTGATCCAACTACTTTTAGAAAGTCATTGTAGATTCACAGAATTCTTAGTCCAGATCCCAAAACTGACTCCATGATTCCAAGAAAACACATTAAAAATTTATGACCAGTAGTCTGTCCTATGTGCAATTTTAAATGGAAAATATTTATTATATTTTAAATGTTTATTTTTGATGCAATAATATACAAATATAAGAATGGATGACTAAAATAATGCTTTTATAACTGGAAATGTTATGAACAAATGAAAGTAGAGCACAGCATTGTTTTGAATATTACATTAAATACGAGGCCACAAAAATGAACTAAATCCTGTTAGTGATGTGGAACTCTTCAGAGACCATCCCAAGTTTCAAATTTACTTTTAAATAAAATAAAGTAGTAATAAGGAAAAAAAACAAAATTTTATATCTAAATTTGGAATTATGGGTCAAACAATATGCTACATGGAAAGAGTCTTTATCATGTGAAAATCTCTACAGAGAAATTCCTTTCTTTAAGAAAATTGCTAGAGCTTTAAGTAAATTGAATTAATGTGAATATCTGATGCCAGTTAGGGTTAGGTAAATATCACTGGAATCCACCTGGCTTAAGGAATAAAAATCCTCTTGTTGAAAGTATTTTATTGAGGGAAGAAAATGATTCAAGTATACAATCTCTAAGGGGGGAGGAAAAATAACCTAGGATAAATACCACATTACCAAAAAAAAAAAAATGGGACCTGCATTCTGATAGAAGTGTCGATGGTCTCACTAGATGTTCTTACATGACTGCGATTTCTCTTGAAGCTTGAAAGGAATGAAAGTTCAGCCTTAACTGACCCACAGGGACATATGCCCTGTTCAAAAATCCACTTTCACCAAGTGAGGCAAAACCCAAATGTACGTCAACCTTGAAGGGATGAGTGTTTTTTATTTGGCTTGAGAAAGTGATATGCAGAACGTGAGCTGGGAACAGAGTTTAACCCAGTTCCCACCCAAAGCCTAAATCCAAATGAATCCCTCTTGGGTTTTATCTGCCTGGTACAATACAGGCTCTGTCAAGTTAAAAGAAAGTTGTGATGTGGTGGTCTACACAGCTAGTGCCAGGACACTGGAGTTTTTATGAGATTAAACCATATCCTTTCTGAACTTCCAGTTCATTTGTGCCCCACTATTCCTTCCATTGGAAGCTATTTGAAAAGGCATACTATTCTGTCAAGCGTGTAGGCAAGTAAGGCCAGCTACAAACTTACTAGTTCTAAATGCTCTCATCCCATTAGGCAATTTTCCTTTCTATTCACAAGGACCAACCTCCCGGAGAGTATGGTGGGTTTGTGGAGAGGTCTTACATGGGCATCCCTTCCACCACTGAGCTGACCCTAGACCATTTTGAGCCCTTGGAAGTCTAAACAAAGAGTGCTTCTGATACAACCTCATGCCGTGCCAAGTCTCTGGCTGTTCAAGAGAAGATACAATTTTTATGTATTCCCAATTAGAGCTTTTTTTCATGAGAATAAGATTTTTGGTTATCAGCATGGTACCTTGTGGAAGCCAGAAATATCCGATTTCCTACTGTCTCTAAATATCTGCTCTTTTAAGTCTTGTGAACTTGGGGTATGTTAGAGACCCAGTGACTACATAAAGAATATATTTTACCCTAGTTTGGGGTGGTTATAAAATGGCATCTAGAGATTTCAAGCTATATATAAAATGTATTAAACACTGTTTTAGAACTGATGTTTTCAAACTTTTGTTTAGGAAAAAGGAACAATATCACCAGTGAACAATTGTTTATTAAGTAGTTAGTTGTTCACATTAGTAGCTAGTAACTCAAATAGCTGTATGTAAGTAGGTACAAAATGTAATAAGGCTTTCATAGCTATATCTTTCCTTCTCTCATTGACTGAAATTTTCCTACTTCAGTTTGCCATGCTATAATGTAAGTTGGAAAGGAAATATTTATTGTAGTTAAATTAACCATCACAACATGGTAGAATGGAAATTATCTAACCATCACAACATGGTAGAATGGAAATTATCTGTCAATTTTCCTGGGCCAGGGGTGGCCAGATAGTTGGTCCAATGTCTTCCTGGTTTATCTTTGATCATGTTTTTGGATGGCATCATTTAAATCGATACAATGAATAAAGCAGTTTGTCTTCCCTAATATGGATGGATGTCATTCAATCAGGTGATGCTCTAAACAAAAAAACTGACCCCTCTTCAAGTAAGAGTAAACTTTTCTCCTGCCTGACTGCCTTGAAGCTGGGTCAGACTTTTCTCATCTTTGAACCTGAACCTACCCATAGGCTCCTCTTTGGTCTTGCCCTAGAACTTGCATCTTTTGTTCTCTTGGTTCTCAGCCTCCAGACTACCATGGCATTATCAGCTTTCTTACATCTCCAGGTTGCTAACTACAGGTCTTGGGACTCACCATCCTCTATAACACAAGCCAATTCCTTATAATAAAAATAGGCTGTTTATTCTACTTTTCTGGAAGGAACTTCAGAATATGCATAAGGAAAACCAAAAATATCTACAAAATTCACCAAATAGTTATTAAACAGACTTTGGAATTGATTTATAATCAAATGTGCTTAAACATCTAGGGAACAAAGGTGTCTGGACAACAGAGAAAAATATAATAGTGTCTAGAAAGACTGAAAGTCTAGCTAAGAAAAAAGGAATGCATTATCTAGATGCAAATGAAATCTAATGAAAATTACATGAAAAAAATATAACTGCTAGATGGTGAAGAACAGAAAGAATTCTTTCAGTGTAAGAAATAGCCCTGGGATGGTCAAAAGCATAATTGGCATACAAAATCCAATTATTTTATATTTGCATTTAGTATTTCACTCTATTCATTTTATGTCCCGTCTTCCCGAAATTTGGGAAACTGAGGTAGCCAAGTATATCATGTTAAGAAAATGAAAATTCAAGTCACAAACTGGGAGAATATAATCTCAACACATACGTGTCTAAGGACTTACACCCATATCACATTAAGTCTTACTATTACCAAGCTGTGGGAAGTTAACAACTGAAGTTTAAAAATGGAAAAAAGTAGCCTGACATGGTGGCTCACACCTGTGATCCCAGGGATTTGGGAGGCAGAAATAAATGTGAAAAAGAGTAGGATTGCAAGTTTGAGACTATCCCAGGCAATTTAGTGAGAACTTGTCTCAAAATAGGGAAAAAAAAAAAAAAAACACTACTGCTTTGAAACCCCCACACCATAAAAATATAAAAACCACACAAGTATTTAAACACTCCCAAAAGATTACAAACAGCAATATCAGTAATCAAGAAAATGCAAATTAAAATCACAATAACACTACATACTAACAGAATAGCTAAAATTTTAAATGATTGGCATTACCCAAAGATACAAGGTACAGAGCTATTGGAACATTCACGTTGTTGGTGGGAATATACAATAGTGCCAACACTTTGGAAATAGTTTGATGGGTTTTGTGAAATATACGCTTATGTATGATCCAACAAGGCATCTCCCTCTAGATATCTAGAAAATATATGTCCACATAAAGTCTTGTCCTAAACCTCCACTGCATATACGCTAATGAAAAATTGGAAACCCAAATATCAAGTCAATGAAAATTCAAATTACAGTATAAATTTCTTTAATAGAGAAGTGTACAATAGTGAAAAAGGAATGAGCTGCTGGAATACAAAACCAAAAAGATGATCCAACAACCATTTATACTGAGCAAAATACAGACACAAAGGAGTTCATATTGCGTAATTTCACTTTTATGAAATTCTAGAAGATAAATCTAAATTATAGATACAGAGAACAGATCAGTAGTTAGTTATCTAGGGATAGTAGTATAGGGCAAGCATTGACTGAAATGGGTAGAGAGCAAGCTATGGAGGCAATAGAAATGTTCTAAGTTTGGTTGTGATAACAGTAACAAGGTATATACATAACCTCACAGTGATGATGGTACATTTTACTGAATGCAAATTGTACTTGCGTAAAATTAATTTTTCAAATCCAAAATGAAATCCAATGTTCTTCCCTCAAAAACCCACATGAAAGAGTCCCTCACCAACTTTGTGTCTTTATTCAAATGTCATCATCTCAAAGACCCCTCTAGTCACATATTTAAAATTGCAATCCTTTCCAATCTTGATCATTTATCCTTCTCTATTTCATATAATTCATTGTGTCAGATAAATACACAATGTAAGTTACATAGAAAATGATCATTTATTACCCATTTTCTGAACTGATCTGGACTCTCCATGAAACTAGATAATTTATCTTTACTTTTACTTTGTTAACTACTGTATCCCAAATTATCATGCATCTTAGATCACATGGACAATAAATCTTTATTGAATTAATTCCAAGAAGAAGAAATCCCAAAGAGCATATCTTTTCAAGCTAATCTAATTTTAACAAGTCACTAGATAGAAAGGAAAGGGACAACATTGAAAAAAAATTATATTTTTCTATATTGTCAAACCCAAGCAGTCTTCCTCAAATATACCCTCAGGGTTACTGGTGGTGGACTCTCAGCAACAACTGATACATAACATAACATTGGCATTACTGTAGATAGAGAAGGGCCAAGGACAGGATTAAAAAATGACAAAGGTTATTTGTCACATTCAGTAATACAAAGGAACTGACATAATACATTCTTGTCAAATGTCACTATAATCACATTTTTTTCTTAGGAGTGTTAGTGAAGTTGATTTGTTCTTTGGACCATTCAAAAGCGTTTATTAAGTATTTTATTTACTATAATGACATTGTTCGACCTTGCTGGATTAGTTTTCTCATCTGTAAATAGAGCTTTCAGACTTGACAACATCATTGAGAGGTATTAGTTTGCTAGCTTGCACTGGCAATCAAACCCAGGATCACTTTACCACTTAGCTACATCCCCAGACTATTTTATTTATTTGGTACTGGGGATTAAACACAGAGATGTTCAACCACTGAGCCACATCTATAGCCCTTTTTATTTTTTAACTTTGAAGTGGAGTCTGGCCAAGTTGCAGAAGCTGGCCTTGAACTTGCAGTCCTCCTTCCTCAGGCTCCCAAATTGCTAGGATTACAAGCATACACCAGCAAATCCAGTCTTGAAGGAATTGTGTGCATGTATGGAACAAGAGAGGGGATTGTTTTTGCCTTGCTGGGGAACCCAGGGTCCCAAAAATGGTAGGGAAGTGCTCTACCACCGAGTTACACCCTCTACCCACTGATAACCAAGATTTGAAGAAGCTCATTCAAATTCTAAAGGATGTTTTGCAAACATAGTTGGGTTTAGTTAATTTTTTTTTTGTATCCAAGTCATCAAAATATCAGAACACTGGAGAGAACATCTGCAGATTCCGGGTGACCCTCCACACTTCTCCGTTCTAAATCTTTCCACTCTTCAGTTCTAAAGTTATCACACAGTAAAACCCTTAATAACCCCATCCAGCCCTTTAAAATTCATAACCAGAATCATCTGCTATTGCTTGCTCCTAAGTCCCAACCAACAAGGAAATTGGTCCTTGAATTGGGATGTCACTAGTACCAAATGCTAAAATGTGAAAATAACTAAATGGAGGTGGAATGAGAAACACTGAGGCTTTTTGACATTGAAAGGTGGGAAAATTTCAATTTTTGCTAGTCTACATAGAAAAGTTATTTGATTGAGCCACCACCTACTATACTTTGAAAATGATCATATGCCTAAAGATAGTAGTTCTAGCTGCTAGATATGAAATGTTAGGATACTAAGCTTATCAGCTACTTCAGATTTTGATAAAAATATGTTTTAAAAAGATTTTATTTCTTTATCTGTAGGTGGTGCTAAGGATCGAACCCAGTGCCTCACACATGCTAGGTGAGCACTCTACCACTGAGCCCCAGCCACAGCCCCCTGATAAAATCTTTTTGATAGAGACAAATGCTCATGGCTCAAGGTATTCTAGCTGTAGGGGGTCAGTTGGGGAATTGCAAAACTTTGTTAGGAAAGGTCCAGTAATCCAAGATGGTCAGTGGCAGACATTGTACTAGTTAAATTCGTTTCCTTTGGGCTTTGGCTAGGAATAGATATGAATGAGAAAAGGAACCGAGAAAGCTGTGGATGAAATGATAAAATTTTACACAATATAAAGCCAAGAAAAATGAAAATAATAAAGAATTCTCCCAGGGAATGAAAAAGTACATTTAATCTAATCAAAATAAGAAAGACATTTATATAAATCTATGAAGGTCATCAAAGGAACATAAAGAAGAGCCTAAAAGTAAACCTATGCATTTACAGTAAACTTACGCCAAAAAACACACAATGGTGAAAGGATGCCTCTTCACCAAATGGTGTGGCGAAAATTGGATACTAACAGGCAAAAAAAATAAAGTCAGGCCCTTATCTCATGCCATATACAAAAATAAATTCAAGCATTATTTCAAGATGACAGAATAGTGGAGGATGCTTTCCTGGCTGCTCTGGGGCATGAAATCAAAAAAGTAGATAGGCAGCCCCTCAGCAAGGTGGGTGGGAAGAAAGACTTTACTGGAAATTAATACTGGACATTCAAGGCAGATCAGGGCCTCAGGACATTGGATATGACAAAATGAGGAGGAAATGCCCAGCACCACCACCACTGCCAGCACCAGCTGGAGTGGTCCCTCAAGCAAAGTGGAGGGATAAGGGAATTAAAGGAACCCACATTTTTAGGTGGTGCGTGACATGTCAAATGTAATCCATAACATCAATAGACTTAAACACAAGAATTACATGATTATTTGAATAGATGCAGAAAAAGCATTTGAAAAAATATACCATCCATTCATGTTCAAAACACAAGGACAGTAGGAACATACCTCTACATTGTAAAAGCTATAGACATTAAACAAGGCTGGCATCATTCTAATTCGAGAAAAATTAAAAACATTCCCTCTAAAAACTGGAACATAAAAGGAATGCCCTCCTTCACTACTTCTGTTAAATATAGTCTTTGAAACACCAGAGCAATTAGACAAAAAAAAAAAGAAATTAAAGTGATACAAAAGGAAGAGCCAAAACATCCCTAGTTGCCAATAGCATGACACTATACCCAGAAGACTCAAAAAAAAAAAAAAAAAAAAAAAAACTCCACCAGAAAACTTCTAGAACTCAAACAAATTTAGCAAAAGAGCAGGATATAAAATAACATCCATAAATGAATTGTGTTCTTTTATACCAATGACAAATCAGCTGAATGAGAAATCAGGAGAACTATTCCATTCACCATAGCCTCAGAAAATAAAATACTTGGGAATCAATCTAATAGAAGAGGTGAATCTCTACAATGAAAACTATAGAACACTAAAGTAAGACACTGAAGCAAACCTTAGAAGATGGATCTCCCATGTTCTTGGATAGGCAGAATTAATATTGTCAAAATGGCTATACTACCAAAGCACTATGCAGATTCAATGCAATTCCCAACAAAATTCCACTGACATTCTTCATATAAACAGAAAAAGCAGTCAAGAAATTCATTTGGAAAAATAAGAAGCCTAGAATAGCCAAAGCAATTCTTAGTGAAGCAGGAGGCATCAAAATACAGAATTATACCACAGAGCTATAGTAACAAATACAACATTGTATTGGCACAAAAACAGGCATAAAGACCAAAGGATCAGAATAGAGAACAGAAAAACAAACCAATGTACATAGTTATTTTACACTAGACAAAGGCACCATATACATACATGGAAGAAAAGATGACCTCTTCAAGTGGTGCCGGGAAAATTAGAAATTCATATGGAACAGTAAAATTGAACCCCTCTCTCTCGCCCTGCACAAAATGAAATCCAAAGTGGATCAACGGCACTAGACAAGAGACCCTGCACCTATTAGAAGAAAATGTAAGCCCAACACACCATTACTTTGGCTTAGAAATTGACTTCAACCACACTCCTAAAACATAAGCAGTAAAATCAGGAATCAATAAGTAGGAAGGTATCAAACTAAAAAGCTTCTTTCCAGCAAAGGAAACAAGAGTGTGAAGAGAAGGCCTCAGAATGGGAGAAAATCTTTGCCACCTGCACCTCAGAAAATTAATCTCCAAGATATACATAGAATTCAAAAACCTTAACACCTAAAAAAACAAAAACAAAAATAATCGAATCAATAAATGGGAAAGGGAACTAAGCAGGCACTTCACAGAAGAAATACCTATGATCAATAAATATATGAAAAATGTTCAACATTTTAGCAAATTAAAACTATATTGAGATTTTACCTTACTCCATTTAGAATGGCAATTATCAAGAATACAAGGAAAAATAAATGTTGCTGAGGATGTGCTGGTGGGACTGCAAATTGGTGCAATCACTATGGAAAAGAGTATGGAGATTCCTCAGAAAACCTGGAGTGGAAACACCATTTGACCCAGTTATTCCACTCCTTGGTACATATCAAAAGGATTTAAACATCAGCATACTGTAGAAACACACATTACTACAGTGATTTTTATAGCAACTCAATTCACATCAGCCAAATTATAGAATCAACCAAGGTGCCCTTCAACAGATGAATGGCTAAAGAAAATATATACACACTGGAATATTATTTAGCCATGAAAATGAATGACATTATAACTTTTGCTGGAAAATGGATGGATCTGGAGACTATCATGCTAAGTGAAATAAGCCAATTGTAAAAAACCAAAGGTCAAATGTTCTCTGATTGGTGGATGCTACACACAGTAGGAGGTAGAGGGTTGAAGTTCAGGGGATTAGACAAAGGGGAATCGAGGGGAAAGAGGAGAGATAAAAATAGGAAAGACAGAAAAGTTATGTTCAATTCATTCTATGTTCATATATGCATACACCACTAGTGAGACTCTCTGTCATGTACAACTACATGAATGGGATCCTAATTAGAATAAGTTACATTCCATGTATATATGTCAAAATATACTTTATTGTCATGTATGTCTAAAAATAAAAAAATTAAAAATAAAATGAAGACTTAAATCTTTAAGACCCAAAACGTTAAAACCACTAGAAGAAAATACAGGTGGAAAGTTTCATGACATTGATCTCAGCAATAACTTTTTGGATACGTTCACCAAAGAACAGATAACAAAGCAAAGTTAGACTAAGGGGATTACATCCAATTAAAAGCCTCCTGCATAGCTAAGGAAACAATCTACCTAGTGACGAGAAAACCAATGTATGGGAGAAAACATATTTGCAAGCCATAAGGAGTAAATGACCAAAATATATAAATAAGTCAAACAACATAAAACAAATAACAATTTTTAAAAATGGGCAAAGAACCTAAGTAGATAATTCTTAAAAGACATACAAATGGCCAATGTGAGAAAAATGCTCAAAAATCACTACTCATTAGAGAAATGCCCAATAAACCACAATAACTTTACAATGGCTATTGACAAAAGATGAAACATAGCAATTACTAGAGAGGAAATGAACAAAAGGGAACCCAGCCATACTTCCTGTGACATGCAAATTTGAACAGTCATTATGGAAAACAGTATGAAAGTTCCTTAAAACATTAAAAATAGAACTATCATATTATCCAATAATTCCATATATGAGGAGATGTCTGCCTTCCTGTGTTCATTGCAGTATTGCTCATAGTAGCCGAGAATCAACCTAAGAGTCCATCAATGGATGAATGAAGGGTGTGTGTGTGTGTGTGTGTGTGTGTGTGTGTGTGTTTATAAATGAAATGGAATACTAGTCAGCCTTAGACGGAAGGTCTGATTTGTGACAATATGGTTGAGCTTCAAGTATATTGTATCAAGCAAATTAAGCCAAGTAAAGAAAGGCAAAAAGCACATGATCCCACTTATGTGAAATCTCAAAACACTGAATTCACAGGAGCAAAGAACAGAATGGTGGCAACATGGCTGATGATGGGAGGAGGGTTGGGAAGATGTCAAAGGATGCAAAATTTCAGCCAGATAGAAATAAGTTCAAATGATTTATTATAGAGTAGGGTAGTTGCAGTTACTACATTGTGTTGTTGAAAATTGCTGACAGTAAATTTTAAGTGTTTAACAAAGAAATGATAAGCATGTGAGGTATTGTATACATTGTTTGATTTAGCCATCCTACCATATATTTCAAAGCATATTGTACATATGTGCAGTCTTTATTTTTTTTAAATTTAAATGAAGAATAAAGTCATAAATGTAAGGAGTGAAAAATGTCATCTTTTCCAGTCAGGTAATTAAAATTTGTAAACAAGATTACAAGAGGATAAAAATGGAAAAATAGAAGGTACAAAAGAGTAAATTTGGCTCTATCAATTTATTAGCTATGTGGTTTGACTTTAAATTTAGAAATTTATATTAGAGGTGTGATTTTACTTTGAAAGTTATAAAATAGAGATTAGTTTATAGATATTAAATGTAATCTGATTTATCAAAATTTGTAAGGTTATAGAAATTTTATTTAGAAATACTATGACTATCTTTAGGAATATTCTTGTTAGATGTGTCTGAAATCTTCTAGTGATGAGAAAATCAGATATATTATTATTTTGGAATATTTAGAATACAAATTAAAGTTTTTATACAAAGGAAAAATCATCTGTTAAATTCAGCACACTGTAGTGATCCAACCATATCAATGATTATAACAGCAACTCACAGTAGCCAAGATATGGAATCAGCCCAGGTGCCCATCATTAGATGAATGGATTAAGAAAATATGGTATATATCCATTGCTGGTAAATGGATGAAACTGGAGAACATCAGGCTAAGTGAAACAAGCTAGATTTAGAAAATCAAGGTTCAAATGTTTTTTCCTCACGTGGAAGATAGAACTAAGTCAAAGGGAAAAAGAGGGGGGTCAGGTATCAGAAAGAGGAAGGTCAGTGGAGTCAAAAGAGATTAAGGAGGAGAGAGGAGGTTTGGAAAAGTGGAGAAAATATGGAAAGAATCTGACCAAATTACACTATGTGCACATATAAGTGTGCCACAGTGAATTACACCTTGATCTACAAAGCACCAATTAAGAATAAGGGGAAGGCAGACCTGTGGAGATGGAGGGAAGGAGAGTGAGCCGCAGACTGAAATGGGGCAAATTAAATTCCATGCATTTATAATTATGTCAAGATGAACTCAACTATGATGTACAATTATAATGGGCTAATAAAAGCAAAGAAGAAGTAGGTGATTATGTCATACAAATTTAAAAATAGAATAAAATTTGTAATTGCTACATTGGGTTTCTAATTTATACTTCTCATAATTTCCACATTAAAACTTTAAAGAGTTCTTACATAATAGATTTCTCTCGTGTATTTAGGCATTCCATTGATATGAAATTTGTGGTAAATTACATCTTCTATATGAATTAATTTCTGTGGATTCCTATAGTTTTGACTGTACTTTTTAAGTATTTGCTATAATTGTCTAAAATTATACTAATGAAAACCAGTACCCTTAGATTATACAGAGTTTCTATTGTAAATCCTGTATTCACTTTATATATCCTCCCATAAGAATTCAGGTAAAGTTCAGGACTATATAACATAGAAAAGCTTTGCTAGTTATAATGCTAAAATGCAGATCTCCACATGGGTTAAATGTGCCATTCTTTGTTTTAATTTTTTTTTTTTAGTTGTCACTGGACCTTTATTGATACGTGGTAGTGCCGAGAATCGAACCCAGTTCCTCACACAGACTATGCAAGTGCTCTGCCACCAAGCCACAACCCCACACCAAATATGCCATTCTTTTGAGTCTCTTGGAATATGCTTTATTTCTTACATTATGTAAATGTTCCTTTAGCTTCTCTTATCGTCCATTAAAAAACCAAGTCGATGTTTGTCTATTGTCTTTCTACTGATCACATCACTGTTTTATTGCAACAGCAAGACAATTTTAAAGGAAAGTTGTAGACAAAACTTCATCTGTTCCACTTACATTGCTTCTAGTTCAACCTGTGAAGTTAGACTAAAGTTTGAGGGAATATGTAGGTTTCAATTCCATTGTTAAGAAATTATCAACTTAATAAATATACAAGTAAAATGTATCTGATGCTATTCAAGGTGAACACAATTATTAACTAATAGGCAAGTGCTCTACTAGTGAGTTATATCTCCAGTCCAGAGGTTGGTACTCATTTTCATCCTCATTTGACAGATAAGGAAGCTGAGACACCATAACCATAAATAACCGCATCTGATCATCCTGTTGATAAAGAGATTAGAGTCTGGCTCCAGGAAAGATTCACAAAGCCCCAGTGAAAATATCAAAATTCAATAACATTTTAACTAGCCATCAGTTTTCTAAAAAGATGAGACTTTAACGTACTTAAGGTAGTTGCACTGTTAGAATAATGGCAATACTGAAAACAGTAGTTGGGTTTCTTTGTTTTTTTGTTTTGCCATCTTTACAGAAATCTCTTGGAAATGAGCAAATAAGTGTATCCACTTTCCAAAATATACTTTGCAAATGCCCACTTACAGGAGGCCAAAGAAAGCTGTTGATCCTCTCCAGGTTAAGATCACTAGGAAAACACCTAAAAAACAGTTGGCATTACTGATAATGACTTACATATGGAATTCAAGATGAGGTCATAGAAACAGAACTGGGGGTAGATCTATTATTGGGCATCTTAATTTCCATCTAGAAGAGGAATGAAGCGGGGCTATGGCTATAATTGGTAAAGAAGTAATAACCACTCACACCAGCGATTTGGACATTTTGGGATGTTTGGTCATTTTTTGTGACTTAGGCGATGGTCTTGCATTTTTCTGACATGATTATGAAGTTCTCTTACAAACAGCAAAAATAAGTTTTAAGAAAATGCTTGAGTTCTGGTACCAGTTACAAAAAAAAAAAAAGAATATTCACAATTATCTGAAAGGCTAGCATGATATCTATTTTCATTGCCATAACAAAGTACTAGATGATTTAAAAAAGAAAGAAAGAGGCAAGCGCTCTACCAAGAGAGAAAGAGGCAAGCGCTCTACCGAGAAAGAAAGAAAGAAAGAAAGGCAAGCGCTCTACCGAGAAAGAAAGAAAGAAAGAAAGAAAGAGGCAAGCGCTCTACCGAGAAAGAAAGAAAGAAAAAGAAAGAAAGAAAAAGAAAGAAAGAAAAAGAAAGAAAGAAAGAGAAAGAGAGAGAGAGAGAGAGAGAGAGAGAGAGAAAGAGAGAGAGAGAAAGAGAGAGAGAGAAAGAGAGAGAGAGAAAGAGAGAGAGAGTAAGAGAGAGAGAGTAAGAGAGAGAAGAGAGAGAGAAAGAGAGAGAGAAAGAGAGAGAGAAAGAGA